>NC_133769.1:231641302-231653057 GCF_003597395.2 Chelonoidis abingdonii
AACCCAGAGAGAACAACAACCAAAAACTAACAGCACACACAGAAACTTCCCTCCCTCAAGATTTGAAAGTATCCTGTCCCCTGATTGTTCTCTGATCAGGTGACAGCCAGGCTGACTGAACTTGTTAACCCTTTACAGTCAAAAGAGATATAAAGTACTTCTGTTCTATTAACTTCTACTATCTGTTTATGACACAGACTAACACAGCTACCACTCTGTGACCCAAGAACTTCACTCATATCTATATGTATAATGATCTTTAACATCAATAACTCTTTCTTTTTAAATAAATCTTTAATTAATAAGAATTGGCTGTCAGCATGTATTTGGGTAAGTCCGAAACATTAATTGACCTGGTGGGTAATGTGTCTGATTTCTTGGGATTGGTAGAACTTTATATATGGTGAATAAAATTTTAAATAATCTTCACCATATTTGACTTAACTGTCTGGGTGGGAGTCCAGGGCTGGATTGCTTAAGGGAAGTTGTATTTCTGGGCTTCTGGGTAACCAGTAAGGTATTGTAGAAGCTGTTTAGTTGTTAGCTTGGTGGACCTAATTATTAGAAAAACCACCAGTTATGGTGATCATTTGCCCCATTCTTTACATTTTGCTCTGACAGGGCAATCTCATTGTGGCCCTTCCACAGGGGGGCCAATTCAGATTTTGTGTGAGGGGCAACTTTAACTGTGATTCCAGGGGCTACTTAGGCATTTGAAAAGCTCTGCGGAAAGAGAACCCAGAAGTCCTGATGGAGAGCTTGACTACACCCGAAACTCCAAAGCGCTGCTGCGGGAGCGCTCCTGCGACAGCACTTTGAAGTGCGAGTATGGACGTGGCGCCAGCACTGGGAGAGAGCTTTCCCAGCGCTGCAGGTACTCCACCTCCCCGAGGGGATTAGCTTACAGCTCTGGGAGCTGCGCTTTCAGCGCTGGGGCACTGTTTACACTGGCACTTTACAGCGCTGTAACTTGCTGCACTCAGGGGGGGTGTTTTTTCACACCCCTGAGCAAGAAAGTTGCAGCGCTGTAAAGCGCCAGTATAGCCATGGCCAGAGTCTCTATCTCCACTCTGGGAGGGGTGTGGGGTCTAGTGTGTTACAGCAGGGGGTAGATACATCTGGGTTATATGTAAGAACATCATAATGGCCATACTGAGTAAGACAAATGGTTCATTTAGCCTAGTGTCCTGTCTTACAACAGTGGTCAATACCAGGGGCCCCAGAGGGAATGAACAGAACAGGTAATCATCAAGTGATCCATCCCCTGTCATCCATTCCTAGCTTCTGGAAAACAGAGGCATGCAGAACATGATGTTGCATCTCTGCCCATCCTGGCTAATAGCCCTACATTGACTTATTCACCATGAACTTATCTAGTTCTTTTTTGAACCCTGTTATAGTTTTGGCCTTCACAACATCCCCTGCCAATGAATTCCACAGGTTGACTGTGAAGAAATACTTTCTTTTGTTTGTTTTAAATCTGCTGCCTATTGATTTCATTGGGTGACCCCCTAGTTCTTGTGCTATGTGAAGGAGTAAATAACACTTCCTTATTTACCTTCTCCACACCAGTCATGATTTTATAGACATCTATCATATCCGCCTCAGTCATCTCTTTTCCAAACTTATGGCTCAGTCTTTTTAATCTCTTGTTACACGGAAGCTGTCCCATACCCCTAATCATTTATGTTGCCCTTTTCTGTACCTTTTCCAAACCCAATATATCTTTTCTGAGATGGGGTGACTAGATCTGCATGCAGCATTCAATATGTGGTGGTACCATGGATTTATATAGAGGCAGTATGATATTTTCTGTCTTATTATCTATCCCTTTCATAATTCCCAATATTCTGTTAGCTTTTTTGATTGTCATTGCACATTGACCAGATGTTTTCAGAGAACTATCTACAATGACTCCAAGATCTCTTTCTTGATGAGTAACAGCTAATTTCAACCCCATCAATTTCTATGTATAATTGGGATTATATTTTTCCATGTGCATTACTTTGCATTTATCAATATTGAATTTCATCTGTTATTTTGTTGCCCAGTCACCCAGTTTTATGAGATCTCTTTGTAACTCTTAGTTAAGTCCAAAGCTGACTGCAATCTTGAGTAATTTTGTATCATCTACAAATGTTGCCATTTCACTGTTTACCCCTTTTTCCAGATCTTTTATGAATATGCTGAACATTACTGGTCCCAATTCAGACTCCTAGGAGACACCACTATTTACCTCTCTCCATTCTGAATACTGACCATTTATTCCTACTCTTTGTTTCCTATCTTTTAACTGGGGTGCTTGGCAATGCTTTCAGGATCATCTAAGATCCTTAATTTAATTTAATTTAATTTAATTTAATGACAAGTTTTTGTTACCTTAATCACCTTGCCTCTGTTTAAAAATAAACTCCTTGCCCCAAGGACAGAAGCTGGGAGCAGCACAGAACTCATCACATATCAAACTCAAGCTGTGTTGCAGTTAAGAGCTCCATCTGGGGGTAGAGCATGTGTTGTAAACAGACCTCTGGTATGAAACTCGGGGTGGGGTGGTCCAGGACTCCTCCTTCCCTGCTAATTGACGCCCCTGCCCCTCCAGCGACCACGGTCACAATTCTAATATAGATGTATTAGCTACAGAGAGATTAATACTCCTGCATGATTGAGCTCTTTAGGCAAAACTAACTCCTGTGCAGCAAACCCGAGCTAGGCCTATATACAACTTAAGTCCCACTTAAACCTTATTTTGAATACTTAAGTAGAATTCAGGTGGTGCATAACCCTTGCACTGGCCTTCTGCACGGTGGTGAAGTGTACCATTTGGGAGAAATATTAGCTTGTGTATGAGCTCAGAGAAGGGTCTTTCCTTTGAGTTCCCTACATACTTCCTTCAGCCGAGATTACTGCTGCCATTTGGGGTACATCTATACTGCAGCTGGAAGCATGCTTCCCACCTTGGGTAGACAGACATGCTAGTTCTTCTCAAGCTAGTGTGCTAAAAATAGTAGTGTAGTCAAGGGTAGCATAGGCAGTGGCTCGAGCTAGCCACTGGAGTACATACCCATGGGTTTGGGTGGGTCTGTCTACCGGAGTTGGGAAGCACAATCTCAGCTGCAGGGTAAGTGTACCCTAGGAGGCCAAGAAAAATGCCAAACTCGCTAAGGGGTAGCAACAGGGTTATTTATTCAAAACCAAGTGATGGAGGTGGTCATTTCCTCCCATAATAAAGTTTATAAAAATAACAGAAAATTGGGGTTCTTCATGGCACGGTTTTATAGCCTCAACCACTCAATCCACCTCATTGTTTGGCAATACTGGTTTCTTGCCTCTGAGGCACAATGTCTCCCAGAGCTACTCCTGGAATGGTGAAGTTTCATGACTGACCCTTACTGAGGATTGCTCCTAAAGACATGCTCTTGCCCAATGGAAAGACATTCATCTTGTGACAATGGTAGCTCCAATATCCTCTACCTTTCCATTACTACTGTACGAGAAGCAGTTGTCTTTTTTTAAGACACATTACACTCTCCCCCTGAAACAATGGTTTGGGGTGACAAAGTGGTGGAGTAAAACCCTGGGATACAGCAGCATCTAATACAACTACAGCTTTCTTGCCAAATGACTTCCTCTGTACTGTCTCCTCTTCTGATGAATGAGGATACTAATGGGACTGTAAGAAGGAAAAGTTGTGCCTCCGATCAATGGGAAATTATTTTGGATTTCTCATTGTCAAAGTAGACATTATGTAGTTTGATTTTTCAAAAGGCATTTGACAAGCATTCTTGCTTGAGGTTAGTGTCTAAAATGTGACTAGGAAAATGACTCACTGGTCTGGCAATTGACTGAAAAAAAAGTAATCTGAGAAAACTGCTATAGTCAGAAATAGAATTTTTTAAAATGAAAAAGAGTTATTACACTTAGTAGGGGGTATCTCAGAGACTCCCTGCCTGGTTTTTGACTTTTTCTTTTTCCACATAAATATATCAAACTGCCAAGAGTGATGGGATGAGCTGTGGTGACAGAACACAAAGATCTCAGAACATTTTATGTGCACCAGTTGTAATTTTTGTTTCAAGTGCATGATGCTAATTATTTTAGTACAGTGTAACATACACCACAAAGCAGTACCTGACAAACCAAATTATAGGATTTAAGACATAGGTTAGGCAGGAGACTAGTAAATGTATGATTAGCCAATCAAACAATCATAAATGGATTTCTATGGCTACTCTACCCATCCACACGGAATACCACAAACAGCCGCTCTACCTTAAAGGGAGGGGGACAATAGCACACTTTTTCAACATTCTTTTTCTGATAGAAAGCTCTTTGCCTCCTCTTGTCTACTAGATATTTACCACTCTCATGTATTCTAGCACCCTAATTATCCACACTGGCTCACTTTGCTCCTGCTCCCCTCTAAGGCAACCACACTAACTTGGTGCTGCCAACAAATGTGTATTGAGGGTCTATTCCAAAACCTATTGAAGACAATGGGAGTCTTTCCCAATGGGCCTTTGTCATAGACAGATAGTAGGAGTTAATAGAACAGAAGTACTTTATATCTCTTTTGACTGTAAAGGGTTAACAAGTTCAGTAAGCCTGGCTGTCACCTGACCAGAGGACCAATCAGGGGACAGGATACTTTCAAATCTTGAGGGAGGGAAGTTTCTGGTGGTGCTTAGAATTTGGTTGTGTTCACATCTGGTGCTGAGAGTGACAGATGTGCAACCAGGTTTCCTCCAATCTCCCTGGTACAGGCTCTTACAAGTTCAGAATAGGAGAACTAGGTAGATAAGTGAGTTATCACAGCAGCTGCAGCGGCAACAGGAGCCAGCAAACAGAGCTGCTAAGGGAGTTTCAGTGGGAGTTTCCAGGGGGAGGTTTGCAGGGGAGACCAAGGCAGAGGAACCAGAAAGCCGACAAGGAGGGGGCAGGTGGTCTGCCAGCAGCCAGTGCTTGTTGGGGGCCTGTGTGCGGTGTGGTGCGTGGACTGCCGGACAGAGTTGGAAGGCCATGAGTGAGACAGAGGCAGCAGGAGAGACACACTGAGGATGACCGGATATGGAAGTTGTGGCATGTACATGGTCCTGGAGGGGCACCTGAAGGAGTTTATCTGCATGAAGAAGTGCCGCGCTGATAGAGCTGCTGAAGAAAAGATAAGAGGACTGGAGATGCAGGTGGAACTCTGGCTGAGTTTAGAAGGGGGTTTGAGCAGATGATGGAGCACAGACATGATGAGGCAACAGGGGATAAGCTCAGACGTGCAGATGGAAGCAGGACCAAAGAATTCTGAGGAGGGGCTGCTGGGTGAGCAAAGTGGACAGTGGAAGCATGTGACTAGGAGAACCAGGCAGACAAAAAGACGGGCCAGCGATGGAGAAACAGAACTCAGGAACAGGTTTGCTGGTTGAAAATGAAGATGGAGCACAGCAGGTGCTCGCTGAAGGAGAGAGGGTAAGGAAAAAGAGACGAGCAGCTAGTCCTGCAGAAGGAGGGAGGAGTCAATGGAGGCGACACCAAGTATGAGCCCCAGGAGGATTGCAAGGGGAATACGAATCGAGAAGACCTGCGCCCAGCAGGTGCAGGGGATAGACCGAGAATCGCACTGTCTCCAGGAAAAGGCAAGTCTCATGATGGAGACTCCTTACGAGAAGAATAGACAGGCCTGTAACTAGACCTGATCAGGAGAACAGAAGGGTGTGCTTGTGCCGGGTGCTAAGATCAGGATGTGGACCTGAGCTGAAAAGGATCCTAGCGGAGAGAGGAAGGGACGGAAAAAATCCGTTGATGTCTCATGTGGAACGAATGATACGGCTAGTACTCGCTGGACTGTATCAAGGAGGACTATATGCAGACTGGGAAATGCTCAAGGACATCGAGGCTCAGGGTACTTCAGTGGGATTCTGCCGTTCCAGAGAAGGCGACGAAGGAGTGACAAGATTAGAGACGATTAACAGATGGCTCAGGCATGGTGCGTTAAGGAGGCTTTGGATGTACGTCTTGGGAAGCATTTACGGACAGATGACTGTTCTCTCGGGATGGACTTCACCTAAGTAAGAGGGAAATGACTTCTAGGATGGAGCTCGCCGACCTCATTAAGAGAGCTTCAAACTAGGAAGTTGGGGGAGATGGTTGGAGATGTCCAGGAGATCTCCAAGCCGGAATTACCTGGAAAGGGAAGTAAACAAAGTGAGAGGGGATCGCTTGTGGACCGAAGAATTGACCCAAGGAGAAAAGCGGAGTAGAAACTAGACTAACGGTGATGCTGGTGGTGGAAGGTCTGTGCACAATGGGTAAAGAATGTCACTGGACGCAAACGCCAAAATTAAAATGTCTTAACCAATGCGAGGAGCTAGGTAACAAGAGGAGGAACTGGAGCTACTGGTGCAGGAAGTGAAACCGGATATTATGGGATACAGAAACCTGGTGAATAGTACTCTGACTGGAGTACAGGTATTGAAGGCTGATGTGCTGTTTAGAAAAGACAGGAAGAAAGGCAAAGGTGGTGGAGTAGCATTGTACATCAATGATGAGGTAACTGTAATGAAATAGAAGTGTGGAATGGATAAGACAGATCTGTCTGGGCAAAACTCACCTGGTAAAAAGCTACTAGAGCTCCCTGAGATAGTGCTTGGGTGTGCACAGACGGCCGGGATCTGATTTGGATATGGATAGAGACTCTTAATGTCTTTAACGAAGTAACCACTAAGGGGAAACTGTAATGATCATGGAGACTTCAACTTCCCAATATAGACTGGAGGACAGTGCTTTGCAAGAATAATAGGGGTCAGATTTTTCTGGATGTGATAGCGAATGGATTCTTCACAAGTAGTTGAAGTACCAACAAGAGGGAATGCATTTTAGATTTGTTTTGGTGAGCAGTGAGGACCTCGAGAAAGAATGGGTAGGGACAACCTTGTTCGAGTGATCATGAGCTGATTCAGTTCAAACTAGATGAACGGATACAACAACGTATAATCAGGGATTAGGGTTTTGACTTCTCAGGGCTAATTTTAAAGAAGTTAAGGAAATTAGTTAGGTGAAGTGGATTGACGGAGGAACGTGTGGATTAAATGCGGAGGAGGCCGGGAATACTTTAAGTGCAGCGCAGAAACTGTCGAAGCCTGCAACCAGAAAGGGAAAAAAACCATGGGCACGAGTTTTAGCCAATTGGATAGCAGCTCTCAGAAGGGGATAAGGACAAGCAGAAAGCTTACAGGAGTGGAAGAAGGCGGATTAGCAAGGAAGCTACCTTAGTGAGGTCAGACATGTAGGATAAATGAGGAAGGCTAAAACGCCATGTAGAACTGGACTTGCAAAGCGGAATTAAACCAATAGTAAAAGGTTCTACAGTCACATAAATAAGGAAGAAAACAAGAAAGAAGAAGTGGGCCGCGCTATACATGAGGATGGAATGGAGGTTAAGGATAACCTCGGCATGGCCCAATATCTAAATAAGTACTTTGCCTCAGTCTTTAATAAGACTAGTGAGGAGTTTAGGGATGATGGAGGGATGATAAATGGAATGAGGATATGGAGGTGGATATTACCGCATCTGAGGTGAGGCCAACTTGAACAGCTTAATGGGACAATAATCGAGGGCCCCGACAATCTCCATCAAGGATATTAAGGAACCGCGTCATGAAATTGGCAAGCCCGTTAGCGAGAATTTAAGCATCGGTAAAGCTCGGGGGTTGTACTACGACTGGAGAATTGCTAACGTAGTTCCTATTTTTAAGAAGGAAAAAAGGTGATCCGGGTAACTATAGGCCTGTTGCTTGACGTCGTAGTATGTAAGGTCTTGAAAAATTTAAAGGAGAAAGTAGTTAAGACATTGAGGTCATGGTAATTGGGACGAATTGCAACATGGATTACTAAAGTAATCGTGCCAAACAACCTGATCTCTTCTTTGAGAGATGACGGATTACTTAGACAAGGAAATGGCGGTGATCTTAATTTACCTCGATTTCAGTAAGGCGTTTGACACGTTCCGCATGGGGAAACGTTAGTTAAATTGGAAAAGATGGGATGAATATGAAAGTGTGAAGGTGGATAAGGAACTGGTTAAGGGAGACTCCAGCGGTCTACTGAAGGGTGAACTGTCAGGCTGGAAGGAGTTACTAGTGGAGTCCTCAGGATCGGTTTGGGGACCGATCTTATTTAACCTTTTATATTACTGACCTTGGCACCAAAGAGGGAATGTGCTAATAAAGTTTGCGGATGACCAAGCTGGGGGTATTGCTAACACGGAGAGGACCGGGATACTATACAGGAAGATCTGGAGCCACCTTGTAAACTGGAGTAATAGTAATAGGATGAAATATAATAGTGAAAAGTGCAAGGTCATGCACTTAGGGATTAATAAAAGAATTTTAGATTACATTGGGTGTATCAGTTGGAAGCAACAGAGGAGGAGAAGGACTTGGGGTTATTGGGTGAAGCAGGATGTCTATGAACACCAATGCGATATGGCCGTTTAAAAAGAATGCGGTTTTAGGATCACTCAGGCGAGGTATTTCCAGCAAGATAAGGAGTGTTAGTACCGTTATATAGGCGCTGTGAGACCCCACCTGGAACTATTGGTGTTCTGGTGTCCCATGTTAAAAAGGATGAATTCAACTGAACAGGTTCGAGACGGGCTACTAGATGATCCGAGGAAAGGAAACCTGCCTTATTGAAAGGGAGACTCAAAGAGCTTGGCTTGTTTAGCTGGCCAAAAGAAGGCTGCGGGGGATATGCTTGCTCTATATAAATATATCAGGGGGATAACGTTAGGGAGGGAGAGGATTATATAGCTTAGTACTAATGTAGGCATAGGACAAGTGGTACACTGATTAATTAGAAGTTAGATTTGAATTAGAAGAAAGGTTTCTAACCATTAGGGGAGTGAAGTTTGGAACAGCTTCGAGGGAAGTAGGGGGCAAAGACTTATCGGCTTTAAGATAAGCTTGATAGTAATGGAGGGGCTGAATAGATGGGATAGTTTAAGTTGGGCAATTGATCTTGGATTACAGCAGATAAGTCTGTCAATGGTCTGTGAGGGCGATGTTGGAATGGATGGGATCTGAGTTTACTGCAGAGAAATTCTTCCTGGGTGCTGGCTGTGAGTCTTGCCCACATGCTCAGGGTTAGCCGATCGCCATATTTGGGTCGGAAGGAATTTCCTCCAGGGCGGATTGGCAGGGCCTGGAGGTTTTTCGCCTTCCTCTGCAGCGTGGGGCATGGGTCGCTTGCTGGGGATTCATCTGCACGTTTGAGGTCTTCTCAAACCACAATTTTGAGGCGTTAATACATCATGTGTTAGGGGTTGTATAAAAGTGTATGGTAGGGTTCTGTGGCCTGCTTTGTGCAGGAGGTAGACTAGATGATCAATTGGCCTTTCTGACCTACGGTCTACTGAGTTATGAGTTAGGCTTATGTTTGTTTCTTATTTGCAATGTTATTTGGCTGGAAGGAGTTCAAATTGTATTTGGCTGGAAGGATTCAAATTTGTATTTTGCTGAAAGGATTTTAATTTGTACTTGACTACTTAGGCTGGAGGGTAATTCCAGTGCCTATAGCTAAAAAACCCTGTACCTAATCCATTTAATTTACAAAGATAATTTACAGTTTTTCTGTCTTTAATATAAAGTTTCTGTTTAAGACCTAATTGTTTTTTTATTCTGGTGAGACCCCGGGGAGGGGGTCTGGATTCACCAGGGACTTGTGGGAGAAAGGAGAGGAAGTGGGAGGAAAGGTAATTTCTCTCTGTTAGGATTACTGTGTCTCTCTCAGGAGAGTCTGGGAGGGGGAGAAAGAAGGAGGGGGAGGTGCATTTTCCTCTCTGTTTAAGATTCATAGAGTTTGAATCACAGTGATCTTCCAGGGTAACCGGGGGGAGCCTGGAGAGGCAATGGTGAGGGAAAGGTTACTTTCCTTGTGCAAGATCCAGAGGTCTGGGTCTTGGGGTCCCGGACAAGGTTTGGGGGACAGGTGTACAGGCACTGGAATTCCTGGTTGGGAGCGCTACAGGTTTAAGCTGTAATTAAGCTTAGAGGAATTCACGCTGACCGTACCACTTTTGGACGCTAAGTTCAGATGGGAATTATACCATGACAGCCTTAGATTAGACCTGAGCCCTAACCCTCACAGCATCAACTTGCCAATATGCAGTTCAGTCTCTTTGGTTAAGGTCCTTTCCAGGAGGAGTGTCCTGTTAGAGCTGCATCTACACACATTCATCTTGTGTCTGCACCCGCTACAGCTGACATGGAGCCTGCTGGAAGTCCTGAGAGTGGATAGTTCACCAAGGGAGGTATAGTCTGAAAGCAGCAACTCCCATCCTCTACTAGAGGCCATCATTGTACAAAAGTGCATGGTGATAGGCAAGGCCTGGCTAAGGCAGCCAGTGATGTCCTCATTGCTTGAAATTCCCCCTGTTATGATGTCCAAACAAGACTAGGGTTACCAGATAGCAACTGTGAATAAATGGGAAGGGGGGGGGCAATAGGTTGCCTATATAAGAAAAAGTCCCAAAAAAATGAGACTGTCCCTTTAAAAATGGGACATCTGGTCACCCTACACCAAACCTAAGTCACCACTTGGCTTCACTTCTGCCAAAAATGAGGGTGACCTGTATGTAGCCTTACATGGGGGGAATTCCATCCAGGAAGCAACACGCTCCTCAGTCCCATGGTAGGCGCGCTTTGAGTCCTAGTTGTGATCTAAAGCGCTTCCTCATGGCAGAATTCAAAGGGAGGTGGCAATATAAAAACCCATTCACAACCTCGAGACTAATCCATCTAACAGCAGGGATCAAATTCTTCTATTTCTTGCCCAGCATGCATATTTTCCCCATAGATTTATTAAAAATAGATTAAATTAATCCCAGAAGACTATTTTACAAAAAGCGAAAACCTCACACACAAATGGAGCAGGCACAGAATCCATGTGTTATCATACATGTGCCTCACATGTTAACCAGGATTCTTTTAAAGCTACATCTTGGTGGCAAAACCTCCAAACGCAGAGACCCTCTCTGTGTTCTGACTGGAATAGTGAGAAGGTATAGTGTGCTAGTCAAGAGTGGACCTGAAAGTGTGCGACAAAATTTGTATGCACAGTGCAGCACCCACAAAACCCTATTTGCATGTAACAATCTCTATCTTGCATGCATCTGGCGTAACTGCAGATATGTATTGATGAAAGTTATCCAATGAATAAATACATATATGAAATGTGTGCTTTATTTGTGCAAATGCAGATAACCACTTTATGGGAAGAGGATGATCAGTAGCTTGGGGCTACCTACAGTTGAGAGACTTGGTTCAATTCCCTGGTCTCCAACTGAGTCCTGTGTGATCTTGGATCTCCAGGTGCCTCTAGCCACCTTTGCTCAGTTTCCATCTGTAAAGTAGGGCAGTGCTATTCCTCTCCACCCAGTATGGTGGGAGGATAAATTCATTGATGATTGTAAACGCTTTGAGGTCCTGATGAAAAGAGCTATACAGACAGCTATAATATATTAAGAACAAATGGCCCATAGATCTTAAGGCACATAAGACCTGTATTGTTTTCCCTTCCCTTGTTGTGTTATTTTCTACCTCCCTCTTATTCTGTAGTCAATTATTTAGTTATTCGTTTATTGTGTGATGTATGATTAATCAATATGTTAGTCATATATGTTCATTGTATTTAGAGTTAATTTGTAGGATATAAAAGTATCAGATTGATCAGTATTTAGAGGAACCAAGTATTATACAATGAGTAAGAT
>NC_133769.1:231653082-231744990 GCF_003597395.2 Chelonoidis abingdonii
ACTCTCAATCTGTAAGTTTCTCTCTTTAGACATGAGGGATATAGGTGTTTGTGAGGGGGAAAGGATGTTGTACAACTCCACAACTGTTTTTGTAAGTGGTTTGTGGGCTGGTTTTCAGAATTCTGTGCTGCTGTTTTAAATAAAGATTTTTTTCAAGGTTTCTGTTCAGAGATTCTGATATTCTAGAGAGTTGCTGATATACCAAGTAGTGAGAACATGCATAAACCTGTAGGGAAATTGGTTGAACTTCACTGCTGCAGGAGGTTTTGAGGTAATATGTACAGATAATTTCAGAAAAAGACAATTATAAAAGCTACACCCATTTGTTACCTAGGAATTCAAGAGAAGGGACAAATGAACTATGGTATTTCAGATGTTAATAATGACACCGTCAGAGTCACAATTTTCCTCTTGTTTCCCTCCCACAATCTATGTATCTGTTTGGCACAACTCATAGTAGTATATAGTAGATGCTTTTTGCATGCTTTGGAACATGAGGTATGGAGAAAACTGCCAGGTAGCTGGTTGCAGGGAAGCCTAGATAATAGTTGAGTGGCCTTAAGCAGATCATGCATTTCTGACAATGCAAAAAAATAAAATAAATCTGCATGGTAACTAGTCCATTCCCCACAAATCAATGTGAAGCATAGGTTTATAATTCCCTATTGTGTTGCAAAGTAGTGTTATTGTTCTTGGGTAGCAAGTGAAATTAAGCTGTAAGCAAATAAACAGCCAATTGATGTAGGTTTCTATTCTAAACACTATTCAATAGACAAATTTTCTCACAATATTTAATGATTCTTGTATAAAAACAAAATGCTTATTCAGCAATCAAATGCAACCAGACAAACAGTTATCTATTACAACCATTCAGGATAAAACACAAGCAGCCCTTTAAACTAATGTTCTTTATACTAAATAAGATTTTCCTGGAGGTATGCAACAAGCATTAGGGGAAATAACAGGGTCAGTGCAGAAAGCAAGTCATTTAAGTTGCTTTAATAAAACGGCTGTAATTATTTAGCTTGTGATAAATTTTAGAGACAGTAATTCTAGACACGGTCTTCGAGTTTAATGACTAAATGCCATCCCTCCAGTGCTGCATGGTTATTGCAATATTTCAGGGAACTAATACACGGTAATTTTTCTGACATCAGCTCATGGAAGAAAAGTCTCAGTCATCTAAAGGCAGAGTAATCTCAAACGGAAATACTTGTATCTTGGCGCTGTTGTACCTAATTTTCTTCAAAATTGCGATGCTATATTGCAGGACTGCCCAAGAACTACTTTAAAAAAAAAACAAAAGAAAGCAATTTAGCACAAAGTTAAATAAAATGTAACATTTTGTGAAACAATCATGATATTGCCACATGTGCTGGAGAACTTCTCTTATCATCACACTGACAGATTATCTGTATCATAGGACACATTTTTTCCCTATGATGATAAATAAGCCCGTCTCTATACCAGATCAATATCACAGAAAACTCTATCCTAATTGAGAAAAGGTTCTGATGTTGGATCTCCTAATTTATCAAGTCTTTAATGCTTCTGTGCCACAGCCATAAGGTTTGTCTAAGTTTTCCTCGTTCATCCAGAGTAATCCTCATGTATTAATCTATTTCACGTCCAAGATTTCAAAGCTTAAATTCAATTCTTCCTTCAGTCCCTGCAGGTGTTTAAGTTCCCACCAAAAAGTCCATAGATGTATTTGTTCAAGTATCTAGTATGGCTTGCTTGATTTCTTCCCCAATAGAATATATTTAAAACTGCTCAATAAAAATAGAAAAAGAAGCAACCAAAATTCATCAGATTCTCTCTGTCCTTGGACCTAAAATGAAAACTTCTATTGAACGGTTACTGTTTGGGGTCACACTGAGCCACTAAAACCATGTTTTCAATTCTGCTAATTGAGATTTTGAGCACATTTCCCAATCGGCTAAGCACATTGGGTCAGCCTGATCTTTAAAGCCAATGTGACGGGGATGTAGGTTACAGGAATGGTTTATGGTTGGAATATTCTCAGGAAGAGATCCTGTCTCCATTATCAGGAACTTGTAAAATCTTATGATCTTCCCTTGACAATGCACTAATATTGACCGAATGCCTTATTGACTACATGGAACTATCGGCCATGTGCTGAAAGTGCTTTGATGAAAGAGTGCCTACATAGGGAAAGGTCTGCCTCCCAAGGGAGTCCAAGCTACATCATCTGTGGAAATTCTGGGAGAGAGGTGGAATGGTTCTGAATAGGTGAGCATGAGACTGAACACTCAAGTCTGTTTTGTGGAGACGCTGCAAGGCCTGACTAACTCTGGATGCCGAGAACTTCAAGGTAACAGCCTCTAATTTCTGTATAATATGACACTGTCAATATCTAATGTACAAGCGATTTCTTGGATCTTTTTACTCAAGAAGCCTTTCTACGCTTTTGCCCTTTCCATTTTTGGTAGGCCAACTAGACATTATAATGGCAGTCCTAAGTGGTGACACAACTATTCTCACCGCAAAACAGAGCCTACACAAGTGAACCTTTTTTGTATATCCCTGAGGATAAAGAGGAAAATGAGTTTTCCCTCCCTTGTTGTTCCCCAAATATCGTTGGCCGAGATAATTTCAGCATAGAATCACAGCAGACTGCCAGCTCAGGCAAATATTGTGAATATGCCTACAGAACAGAGAAACAGCTAGGAGTACAAATACAGGCTTCTCTCCAGAAATAGGCAGTGTTTTATATGGCAAACAGCACATTAGAAATGTCAGAGAAGGTGGAAGAACCGTAAATCCAGGCTCATTTAGTAATTAGTAGGGGGAAAACATTATGAATTGAAAAAGGGCAAATATTAAAATATCCTTGAGTCCAAATCTTAAAACCATAATACTCTAGTGCACTGACTTGGATTTTTCGAGTTTTAATTACTTACCGATACCTAATACGGTGCTAATGCTCATAATTGCAATGACTATGACCATGCCCTAAAGAGGAAACAAACAATGTGAGCTAAAACCTATGAAACCAAATTCATGTCAATAACCCTACAGGAATTTATCCAATCCATGCATATGAAGTTACGCTTAGTATCGACTAGATTATAATCAGAATATTAATAACAATTAAGGCAGTCCTTGTAAAACCACATTTCTCAATGGATAATCAATGTAGCTGTTGGAAACCATGATCTCACCCTACAGAACTCGTAAATGAAAGAAAGCAGCTTTCAAAGAGGATATTGCACACATTTGTACTGTAAGACACAGAAAACCATTGTGGTAAATGGAGGGGCAATCAATCTGAGGTTTAAAGACTTTTCTAACAATATGAACTGCTGATGTTAAGGTTCCTCTTGCACACTGTTCTAGCTCTCATTTATGGAGCAAGCCTGCATGCCTGTCGTCACATTTATCAAAATGATAAGAAAGGCCAGAATCATTAACTCAGGTTTTCTAAACCAGTTACAACAATTTTTGCCCTAGCATATCATCATAGGTTGGTGTTATGTTACTGGTATCACAGATATAAAAGAGTGCTGTATCTGTGTTTCTAATTCCCAAATAGGAATGGTCTCAAGGGACAGACTTTTGCTGTTTCTTACTAGAATAAGATCACTTTCTCTAGAGCCACTGGCTGTGGAAGATACTGAATGGGTAATTAATTCCTTGACAACAGCTGCATAGAACTACAATCACTGAATGTCAATGAGTTTTCGCATTTAGAAATCCAGACTCCTGTTAAGGAATGCTACAGCTAAAGAGTATGTTAAAGGAAACGTACGAGGTTTAAAAATAAGCACTCTCTGCACTTCAGTTGAATTGACTGGTGAACGTGGCTTTTCAATGGCTCCTGGAAAATTTTGAACCTATTTACCCTCAACAAATACATCTATAGCCCTTTACGGCTAATAATTTAATATGAAAAAGGGAGTGATGATATTCATTTATGCCCATATTGTCATCATTAACTGTAGTTGTCATAGTGTTGGCAGAAATAGCAGTTTTGGTCATTAAAGTTTTGGCTGTTGGTTTTTGTGGTTTTAAATAAGCCCAATGAAAAAACCTTTAAAACCAAGTAGGAAACGTTTGTTGGGGAAAAATAGGAGTGGTAGAAAACACCATCAGAACATAAAAAGAAATCCATTGATTAAATTACAAATTTGTAGTTGTGGGTCCCCCTAAAAGTACTGATTAAGAACGCAGGGCTTTTTAGTTGCTTTTGGCAGGAATTCAGTGATTCCAATCTCATGCATATAATGCAGCCACATGGATCAGAAACATCAGGGGTTCCCTTAATGATACATAGACCCTGAAAAACAATTGAAAGTATGCTGGCCAGCCCAGTTCTGAAGCTCACTACAGCCCTGGCTCCCCACGCGCACTCCGCTACCGACAGTCTACAGCTCAAGTATTTTCTCTCTCCCCTCAGTACCCGAGTTCACCTCAATGTCAGGCTCGCGAGTTGCCAGGAAGTGTTCAGCCAGAACCTGTATAGAAAGAGTTTTATAAAATCCTTGAGATTCTCATCCACACAACCTGACTGTTCTAATACCAAAACGCTGGCAGAGATTCCAAGGCATGGTAAAGGACATCAACAGCACAAACCAGACTGAGTGAAATGTATTTGCCAAGCCAGGACTACACGTATTGGAATTGTAAGACTCAAATCCACAACTGTCATATTATCTCCCCAAGACATTTGAAGAAAAACCCAAAGCATGCAGATGAAAGCCACTGTCAACTGAATAACTGCTAGAGTCCAACCCCCTCCCAGTGTTTTTACCCACTTAGATTTTCCTTTAATATATTTCCTCTGTTGGGTATACCAGGTCCAAGTCTGCACAAAGCAGAAATCCACACGCAATTGCAGTGCATTACCAGAAATTGTCATCCAGAGCTAATATCCTCAGCTGTAAATTATTCTATTCTCAATTCTCATCCTTAGGGATAACCATTGGTTGGAGAACTTAACCTGAGATGGCTTTTGTCCGGAAAAATCTACACCTAAGAAACAGTTTGTGCCACTGAAATGATCAGTTGCGCGTGAGGGCTCAATCATGACGCATGGCCCCGACTGTGCTAAATGCTGATAGAACCACACACAGAAAGTAGGCTTGCCCCGCATCACTCTCATTAGGCAGCTGCCATCAAATTCAAGCCAGACAATAATATTCCTTATTCACGGTATGGCTGTCACTCTCCTTTTGAGAAGGAATCAGAGGGATGGGCCAAGGTCAGCGTGCTGTGGGAATCCTTTTGAAAGTGGGAAGGGGGAGAAGACCAACCAAAAGGCTTTGATAACAAAGAATGGTGCAGGAACAATGAAGAAGAGGTAGGAAAACCAGGAGAGCATGGAGTGTGCACATGAACACAGCTCTACTATCAAGTTTTTTTAGGCAAGTGCTAATGAGCATCATTATATTGTTACCTTGAATAGCCAAGAATTAATAGAAATTAAAAATGCTTTCAACTGTACATTTCATTTTTATTCAAGTAGCAAATTTGAAACCCAAAATTTCCTAGACTTTTAGCAAATCAAAGTTCTTCCAATTACCTGAGAAGTCCCAGCTAACTTCTGCCTCCTTCAGGAGGGACAGTTGTAGGGTTTGTCCTGGGTAGTTATGAACTAAGCAAGAAAAAAAAGAAGAGGAAAAGCAGTTATGAACATTACATCATGTCTCCCATCACCAGATGGCCACTTAGTAAGGAGCTTGCCAAATAAATGTTTAGGAATCTGCATCTTTAGAAGAGAAGAACAACTTAACCTACTTACACGTTATCACAGCAAGAGCCGCATGGTTCTAATAGCTGGCGACCCCTGCAGACTGCTGCTAGGATCCCATTCGATATATTCTAGGGAAGGCCCATAGCAACCCCTACATAATGAGCTACTTCCACTTCCCTTTACAAAAAATTCTCTCTCTCTCTCTGGTTATTTTTTTTATTCCTGCTTTTTTATTAAGAGCTCTAACAGTTCTGTGGGTTTGCAGCAGGGAAGTGAAAGAGTTGTGGTGCTCTTGCTATCACCATGATTACAACTGCCAAAATCTTGTCATTTCTCTTCAGTTTTACTCATCAAGAACTTCCTAGATGACTTCTCAAAACCCCCAAACATTGCTGTTCTCATAGCATTCTCTGCGAGTTTGTTTGCCATGTGCAACTGAGAACTGTGCATTCCATCCCTGACATAAAATATCCTTTGCCTGGGAGAAGGTGTACTGGTTTGGGAACGCAAGAAGTTGAGTTTCAACTCTGATTATTTCTACTGGCTGGTGGTTTCGAAGAGAAAGCACAGTATCATTAACAGGTTAACACAGAGCAACCCATCCTCCTGAATGACAGTTACACAAGCTAGGAAGAAGAACCAGATCTCTAATGGCAAGACCCAGTCTCATCCACTTAGTCTAAGTGGAAAAGAATTTGCCAAAAGTCTAAATACTTGGCTTGATGGTGTGTACAATGAGGCTATATAGTGGCATAATATAATCCATTGTCTTAGTGTTTGTGCATACTTCCTCTAGTGGTTGGTCTCTATAACAATTTACTCCTGCTGCCACCTATTATAATTAGTTCTTTAAACTTGACAGAGATCTATGTGTAGATTAACAATCCCTTAGCCCGAGCCGGGATCCCCAGTCCAGCCGGCACGGGCCAGCAATGGATTTTGAATGAGCACACTGTAGACATATATCTTAGATGTAAAAAGCATTGGAATCAGTAATTTCAAATGATCCAAATAGATTGTTTCAACCAGACAGATTTACGCTGTCCCTTAACAAGAGTAGGGTCATTTAGTAACTTTATTATAGCTGCTGGTTAAAACATTAAATGAGAGTCAAGCGGAGGCGACGAAAATGATTAGGGGCCTGGAGCACATGACACTTATGAGGAGAGGCTGAGGGGAACTGTTATTTTAAGTCTGGCAGAAGAGAGAGATGGGATTTGGATAGCCAGCCTTCAGCTACCTGAATGGGGGTTCCAAGAGGAGGGAGCTTGGGCTGTTTAGTACGTGGCAGATCGACAGAACAAGCAGCAAAGGTACTTGAAGTTGCAGTATGGGAGGTCTAGGCTGGATATTATGAACACTATTTCACTAGAGGGTGATGAATGCATGGAATATGGGACCGTACACCTGGAGAGTAGATAGTCTGGGAGTAATATGCACCATCACGGCTAGAGGTTTTTAAGGCCTGAGCTGGAGGATTTATTTATGATATGAGAGGGAATAGTGAAAGTCAGGCAATAGCACTTAGGGATTAATAATAAGAATTTTAGATATACATTGGGGATGTATCAGTTGGAAGCAACAGAGGAGGAGAAGGACCTTGGGGTATTTGGTTGATAGCAGGATGTCTATGAACCACCAATGCGATATGGCCGTTAAAAACAAATGCGGTTTTAGGATGCATCAGGCGAGGTATTTCCAGCAAGGATAAGGAGGTGTTAGTACCGTTATATAAGGCGCTGGTGAGACCCCACCTGGAATATTGTGTGCATTCTGGTGTCCCATGTTAAAAAGGATGAATTCAAACTGAACAGGTTCAGAGACGGGCTACTAGGATGATCCGAGGAAAGGAAAACCTGCCTTATGAAAGGAGACCTCAAAGAGCTTGGCTTGTTTAGCCTGGAAAAAGAAGGCTGCGGGGGATATGCTTGCTCTATATAAATATATCAGGGGATTAACGTTAGGGAGGGAGAGGAATTATTTAAGCTTAGTACAAGTAGGCACAAGGACAAGTGGGTACAAACTGGATATTAGGAAGTTAGATTTGAAATTAGAAGAAGGTTTCTAACCATTAGGGGAGTGAAGTTCTGGAACAGCCTTCCGAGGGAAGTAGTGGGGGCAAAAGACTTATCTGGCTTTAAGAATAAGCTTGATAAGTAATGGAGGGGATGATAGATGGGATAGTTTAAGTTGGGCAATTGATCTTGGATTATCAGCAGATAAGTCGCCAATGGTCTGTGAGGGGATGTTGGATGGATGGGATCTGAGTTACTGAGCAGAGAATTCTTTCCTGGTGCTGGCTGGTGAGTCTTGCCACCATGCTCAGGGTTTAGCCGATCGCCATATTTGGGGTCGGAAGGAATTTTCCTCCAGGGGCGGATTGGCAGGGCCTGGAGTTTTTCGCCTTCCTCTGCAGCGTGGGGCATGGGTCGCTTGCTGGTGGATTCTCTGCAGCTTGAGGTCTTCAAACCACAATTTTGAGGACTTCAATAACTCAGTCATGTGTTAGGGTTGTTATAAAAGTGTATGGGGTTCTGTGGCCTGCTTTGTGCAGGAGGTCAGACTAGATGATCATATTGGTCCTTTCTGACCTACGAGTCTATGAGTCTATGAGTTAGGCTTATGTTTTTTTCTTTATTTGCAATGTGATTTGGCTGGAAGGAGTTCAAATGTGTATTTGGCTGGAAGGAGTTCAAATTTGTATTTTGCTGAAAGGATTTTAATTTGTACTTGACTACTTAGGCTGGAGGGTATCCCAGTGCCTATAGCTAAAAAACCTGTACCTAATCCATTTTAAATTTACAAAGATAATTTTTACAGTTTTTCTGTCTTTAATAAAAGTTTCTTGTTTAAGAACCTAATTGTTTTTTATTCTGGTGTGAGACCCAGGGGAGGGGGTCTGATTCACCAGGGACTTGGTGGGGAGAAAGGAGGGAAGTGGGAGAGAAAGGTTAATTTCTCTCTGTGTTAGGATTACTGTCTCTCTCAGGGAGAGTCTGGGAGGGGAGAAAGAAGGAGGGGGAGGTGCATTTTCCTCTCTGTTTAAGATTCAAGGAGTTTGAATCACAGTGATCTTCCAGGGTAACCCAGGAGGGGAACCTGGAGAGAGCAATGGTGAGGGAAAGGTTTACTTTCCTTGTGCTAAGATCCAGAGGGTCTGGGTCTTGGGTCCCCGGACAAGGTTTTGGGGGGACCAGAGTGTACCAGGCACTGGAATTCCTGGTTGGTGGCAGCGCTACAGGTTCTAAGCTGGTAATTAAGCTTAGAGGAATTCATGCTGGTACCCCATCTTTTGGACGCTAAGGTTCAGAGTGAGGAATTATACCATGACAGCCTTAGATTAGACCTTGAGCCCCTAAACCCTCACAGCATCAACTTTGCCAATGCAGTTCAGTCTCTTGGTTAAGGTCCTTTCCAGGAGGAGGTTCCTGTTCAGAGCTGCATCTACACACATTCATCTTGTGATCTGCACCAGCTACAGCTGACATGGAGCCTGCTGGAAGTCCCTG
Source organism: Chelonoidis abingdonii (assembly GCF_003597395.2). NCBI lineage: Eukaryota > Metazoa > Chordata > Testudines > Testudinidae > Chelonoidis > Chelonoidis abingdonii. The sequence continues at coordinate 231,662,308 of NC_133769.1, forward strand.
AGAGTGGATAGTTCACCAAGGGGAAGGTTATAGCTCTGAAAAGCAGCCACTCCCATCCCTCTACTAGAGGCCATCATTGTACAAGAAGTGCATGGTGATAGGCAAGGCCTGGCTAAGGCAGCCAGGTGATGTCCTCATTGCTTGAAATTCACCCCTGTATGATGTCCAAACAAGACTAGGGTTACCAGATAGCAACTGTGAATAAATGGGAAGGGGGTGGGGGGCAATAGGTGCCTATATAAGAAAAAGTCCCAAAAAAATGAGACTGTCCCTTTAAAAATGGGACATCTGGTCACCCTACACAAGACCTAGTCACCACTTGGCTTCCACTTCTGCCAAAAATAGGGTGACCCTTATGTTAGCCCTTTACATAGGGGGGAATTCCATCCAGGAAGCAAACACCTCCTCAGTCCCCATTGGTAGGGCCGCTTTGAGTCCTAGGTTGTGATCTAAAGCTGCTTCCTCCATGGCAGGAATTCAAAGGGAGGTGGCAATATAAAAACCATCTTCACAACCTCAGGCTAATCCCATCTAACAGCAGGGGATCAAGAATTCTTCTATTTCTTGCCCAGCATGCATATTTATTTTCCCCATAGATTTATTAAAATAAGATTAAATTAATCCCCAGAAGACTATTTTACAAAAAGCTGAAAACCTCACACACAAATGGGAGCAGGCACAAGAATCCCATTGTGTTATCATACATGTGCCTCACATGTTTAACCAGGATCTTTTAAAGCTACATCTTGGTGGGCAAAACCTCCAAACTGCAGGAGAACCCATCTCTGTGTTCTGACTGGAATATGTGAGAAGGTATAGTGTGCTAGTACAAGAGTGGACACTGAAAGTGTGCGCACAAAATTTGTATGCACAGTGGCAGCACCCACAAAACCCCTATTTGCATGTAACAATCTCTATCTTTGCATGCCATCTGGCGTAACTGCAAGATATGTATTGATGAAATTATCCAATGAATAAATACATATATAGAATGTGTGCTTTATTTGTGCAAATCAGATAACCACTTATGGGAAGAAGGATGATCCAGTAGCTTTGGGGCTATCCTACAAGTTGAGAGACTTAGGTTCAATTCCCTGGTCTCCAACTGAGTTCCTGTGTGATCTTGGATCTCCCAGGTGCCTCTTAGCCACCTTGTGCCTCAGTTTCCCATCTGTAAAGTAGGGCAGTGCTATTATCCCTCTCACCCCAGTAGTGGTGGGAGGATAAATTCATTGATGATTGTAAACTGCTTTGAGGTCCACTGATTAAAAGAGCTATACACAGCTAAATATTATTAAGAAAATATGGCCCATAGATCTTAAGGCACATAAGACCCTGTATTGTTTTCCCTTCCCTTGTTGTGTTATTTTCTATCCTCCCTCTTTATTCTGTAGTCAATTATTTTAGTTATTCGTTTATTGTGTGATGTTATGATTAATCAATATGTTATGTCATATATGTTCATTGTATGTTAGAGTTAATTTGTAGGATTATAAAAGTATCAGATTGATCAGTATTTAGAGGAACCAAGTATTATACATGAGTAAGATGCTATTGGATTGTGTGGTTTTGCTTGTCTGTCTATGTGATGTGTAAGCAGAGTCAGGATGAGCGCTACCCTGACATCTGATGGTGAATTGTAGGGAGTGTGGAAAGAATTTCAAGAATTTCAAGGAGCGTGGAAAGATTTGCGTGGATCCACAGCCCCCACCCCGCCCCCACATAAGCATAAGCCCACACAGCTTGGGATGGTGATTTTAACAGCTCTGGATCCCAATTCTCTGTTATATGGCGGCAAGATGGAAAAAAAGTTTTTTCACCCTGATTGTGTGAATGGGGAGCTGTGGGACTGCTTTGTGACAGAAATGACCTAAAGCTGCAGTTGGTGGTACTTGCAACAAGGGACATGGTTCCAAAACCCAGTGAATTGAGAGAGGCTGGGGACAGGTATCTGTGGCCTGGTGTGCAGTCCTCACTTGTGAGCCAGAAGCACCCAGATGCACCCCCCTTTCCTCCATGTGGAATTTCAAGGTTAATTTGTTTTATTCCCATAAGAATCTAATACAGGTTACTGAGCTAAACCTCACTTTGGGCTAATGGGCACTGGCACTGGGGTCCCCTACTCATGTGCTGCGATCACTAAGAAGTTGAAGATACACAAAAAGACTGAAATACTGAGTTGGGAGGCACTGGACGTGCCTTAACTAGTGGATGAGGTAGCCTGAAGCTATACTGAGCAGAACAGACAGTCTGAGGAGTGGAGGAGTTTGTGGGGCTGGCTGGCAGCCAGATCGTGGGACAGCTGTGGAGCAAGACGGCTGCAGAGCGGTAGTAGCTTGGGACGAGTGGAGTGGCCCCACAGAGCGCAGGGAGGGAGCAAGTTTGCAGGACAAATGGAGCACTCACGGGGCAAGCTGAATGGAGCAGAGCAGCTGGTGGAAGCGGAGAATTGTGAAGGACGGCTGAGGAGCAGAGTGGATGGCTGGTAAAGTGGAGCAGTTTCTGGAGAAGGAGGAAGCAAGAACCCGACGGAGGCAGGGCGTTGGCCCTGGCCCACTAAGGTGCCCGCTTTCACCCGACGGCTGGGGGAAGGGACGTCTAGAGATAACCTTGAATTCTGGGTGGCAATTGACCAGAGACTTTTGGGTTGTGGACTTTGGGGGTGATTGGACTTAAGACCTAAGGGGAAAAGGATATATGCCAAACATACTTTGGAGGTGGGTTTTGTTTATGGTTTGTGTTATAACTCGTTTGTTGGTGTTCTCCATATGATGCGCGCATAGATTCCTTCCTTATTTAAAAAGATTTGCTACAATCTCAGACTCCGTGCTTGCCAAGAGGGGAAGTATTGCTCCTAGATAGTCCAGGGGGGTGTGGTATGTGATCCCAGAATCTCTGGGGGCTCGAGCCGGTTATGCATTGTGTTACTGAAACGGAACCCCTGGATACTGAACCCGGCCCTTGTTGCTGCCAACTCAGAGGGGCAGAAGGGTTACAGATGTAATAACTGAGCTCAGGAAAATTGAAAAGGGAAGTATCTTCTTATTCATACTGCAAGTATTGAACCTGATTAAGATGTTTTATTGAGAGTAATATTTAAGGGGAAGATTATCATAGAGAGGCACTAAATAAATAAACAGCAGTTGTATGTAAGGGACTCAGCACTCACATATGGGTAGAAACTCTATCAAGCATGGCAGAGTGAGTAAGATGGTTCAAAATCATTAATAAACTCCCCAAACTTTATTAATAAACTCCCCAATTGTTGGACTCCTCTGGACTGCACCACTGATGGAGGATCAAGTAAAACTTTGTTGCGTTACCTTGGTCACCGCCTCTCCTTTCGGTGTACTCCAGTTGTTAACAGCTGAAGGGGAAGGAAGCACCACAGGCATGTCTCAGCAGGGATAATGCCCTATATAATATTTATTTAAATTAGGAAGCAATTAAGGGAGGGATGCCTTCCTAACTCCTAATAGAGCACTCTTAAGAGAGTCATTGAACAAGGCAGTCATTCTAATGGCCTCACAGACAACCCTCGAGACCTTTATGCAGGACTATTGAAACCTATAGTGAAGGATCAGCAAAAATGCTGAATTATCAAACCCCCATAGATCACACAGATCCATGGAACCGAAGGTGTTTCATTTCTGAGAAAGAAAAATTAAAGATAAAACCTCAGGAAGTGAAGGAAACTATGGACTATGTATATATTGTATATGACACTTTAGAGAGAAAATTGAGAAGGAAAATAGACCAGTTGGATCAGGGACAACATGCCTTATCTGAGGAAAAAGGATTAATGAGAAGTTAAGAGAGTTTATTCAAACACATGCATCCGACAAAGTGGGTATTCACCCACGAAAGCTCATGCTCCAATACGTCCGTTAGTCTATAAGGTGCCACAGGACTCTTTGCTGCTTATTCAAACACTGGAAATAAATTCAGTGCTTATTTATCAGAGAGATGGTCTTGCAAAAGAACTGACTCTGCAAGCAGCAATAACAAAGAGCTGGTCATGAGATTATAATATGGAGAGCCCAAGAAACAATGGGTCAGAAATTTTTTTGGGGCAAGAAGTAAAAATAGCAGAATTAGTTTAGAGAATTGAGGTGTTAGAAGAAACCTGCAAATGCAATATTCCAGAAAACATGTATTATCGAGTAGTAAATATAGAAGGTCAGATTGGACAGGAAATCCAAGGAGGCCCAAAGATAGAGTGAGCAATATGTATGTACACATATGCAGTTGCTACCTGTAGATGTTGCTAATATAATACCAGATAACCTAATTTCCTATATCCTGGTAGCCTTGGTAGAAACTGGGAAAGAACAGCCAGCATTAGGTCATAGACCCTCACCCCCATCTACCCAGTCAAGAGCTAACAGCAGACAGGAAGAACAGAATAAACACTCTGGTGGAAACGAGGAAGTGTCAGACACAGACACTGACACAGACACTTTGGGGGAGCACAGGGAGGATTTGAAGAGGCTATCAGCAGTGAGGAAAGGAAAGGTTTGTTACACAAAGTTTACCAAGAAAGGAAAAGTCAGGACGTGTTTCATTCCGATTCACAATTGTGTCACTTATTACAAGAAACCCAGGGAACTTAAGTATTAATGCATCCCATGAAAGACAAAAGTTGCTACTATTTGTGACTCCAACAAAATGAACAAAATACCTTTAAGCCAATTGAGCCAGAAGCAATAATGACAAGAACAAATGTCATATTTTATTCACCTTCCTATATCCCCACATTATACCAAGAGATTTGGTCAAAAACAGAATCCACACAGAAAAATCTGCCAATGCCAAACATTCAGAAGGTGCAGGCACCTAACCCAACCAAACGAAAATGAAAAAGGTTAAAGCAAAACTCCCCACCTAAACTGTCCACCATAGAAGTTGCCCAAACATGGGAGACATAGGTTTCTTTGAAAAAAGAGGGAAAGGAAATCCCCATTATAATGGTAAAGGAGGGAAAAGAATTAACTTCTAAATTGGAACCTTCAGGATTAAGTAGTTATGTCTTTCCAATAGCAACAGTAACAAAGGTAAAAACACTAAATGCCATTGCAAAAATGATAGAACCAATGAAAAAAAGGAGACCCAGTTGCTGCACATGCGGCACATTTGGAAACAGTAGTAAAATTATTTCCATTAGATAAATTCATAGATTCATAGACTCTAGGACTGGAAGGGACCTCGAGAGGTCATCGAGTCCAGTCCCCTGCCCTCATGGCAGGACCAAATACTGTCTAGACCATCCCTGATAGACATTTATCTAACCTACTCTTAAATATCTCCAGAGATGGAGATTCCACAACCTCCCTAGGCAATTTATTCCAGTGTTTAACTACCGTGACAGTTAGGAACTTTTTCCTAATGTCCAACCTAAATCTCCCTTGCTGCAGTTTAAGCCCATTGCTTCTTGTTCTATCATTAGAGGCTAAGGTGAACAAGTTTTCTCCCTCCTCCTGATGACACCCTTTTAGATACCTGAAAACTGCTATCATGTCCCCTCTCAGTCTTCTCTTTTCCAAACTAAATAAACCCAATTCTTTCAGCCTTCCTTCATAGGTCATGTTCTCAAGACCTTTAATCATTCTTGTTGCTCTTCTCTGGACCCTCTCCAATTTCTCCACATCTTTCTTGAAATGCGGTGCCCAGAACTGGACACAATACTCCAGTTGAGGCCTAACCAGCGCAGAGTAGAGCGGAAGAATGACTTCTCGTGTCTTGTTTACAACACACCTGTTAATGCATCCCAGAATCACGTTTGCTTTTTTTGCAACAGTATCACACTGTTGACTCATATTTAGCTTGTGGTCCACTATGACCCCTAGATCTCTTTCTGCCATACTCCTTCCTAGACAGTCTCTTCCCATTCTGTATGTGTGAAACTGATTGTTCCTTCCTAAGTGGAGCACTTTGCATTTGTCTTTATTGAACTTCATCCGGTTTACCTCAGACCATTTCTCCAATTTGTCCAGATCATTTTGAATTTTGACCCTGTCCTCCAAAGCAGTTGCAATCCCTCCCAGTTTGGTATCGTCCGCAAACTTAATAAGCGTACTTTCTATGCCAACATCTAAATCGTTGATGAAGATATTGAACAGAGCCGGTCCCAAAACAGACCCCTGCGGAACCCCACTTGTTATACCTTTCCAGCAGGATTGGGAGCCATTAATAACTACTCTCTGAGTACGGTTATCCAGCCAGTTATGCACCCACCTTATAGTAGCCCCATCTAAATTGTATTTGCCTAGTTTATCGATAAGGATATCATGCGAGACCGTATCAAATGCCTTACTAAAGTCTAGGTATACCACATCCACCGCTTCTCCCTTATCCACAAAGCTCGTTATCCTATCAAAGAAAGCTATCACATTGGTTTGACATGATTTGTTCTTTACAAATCCCTCTGGCTATTCCCTATCCCTTACCACCTTCCAAGTGTTTGCAGATGATTTCTTTAATTACTTGCTCCATTATCTAATTAAGAGGATTTGCTTAAGATTTTACAGTTAACTGTAGACAGAACTTTGTGGAATCCATTACCAACAGAATTTTGAGAAGGAGAAAGATCATTTAAGGACACTGTACGTCTGTTAGAATGAAATATGCACCCAGGACAGTCAGGGTCACTCTGATAGCTAACATGAGACACAGGAAGGGAGAATCCCCATATGCGTTTCATAATAGACTGTGTGCAGGAAGTCTGATGGAATGCCTGCAAAGGAAACAGATCCTCAGTATATTGATTTGTTAATTAATGATTCTTTATCAACAGTTCAAGGGAAAATAATGATGCATGTACACCCCAAAAGTACCCTTCCAGACATTTTGGACTTGTTGTCTAAAGTTTATAGTTATATTCAGACCCAACAGAAAAGTTCCAAGAGAACTCATCTTCCTATAGCAACTGTTCAAGGAGCCTCATGGATGAGAGTAAAATTAAAGAAAAAAGGCCTGCAAGGTATGGCACAAGGCAGACAAGCTAACTCAGGAGGGTTGTATAATAAAAGAAATCAATCAGATCTAAGAAGGGCCATACTACAATGTCCCCAGAGTCAAAATTCATGCTATAACAATCACAGGGAACCCAAATGAAGGAGCATCTGTCACTTCATACTCTTCACCATTTTCACCAACTACAGTCAGGAAACAGTTTATATCTAACACTAATCACTATCGCTCTCATCCAAGAAGCCCAACCTATCGACCCCCTAGAAGGAATGGATTATTGTCCATAGTAGTCTCACTCTGTGTACTATTGTATTAATCATTGCTGGATACTGTCATGTAATATGTATGTGACAGGGCTCTTATTATCTAATTGTCAATTGATAATGAGATAATATTCACCCTATCAATGGGGGGAAATGTAGCCAATGATTTGAGTTATTATTCATTTATTGTGTGATGTTATGCTCAATATGTTACATCATATATTTATTGTACGTTAATTAGAGTTAATATGTAGGACTATAAAAGTATCAGATTGATAAGTATTTAGAGGAACCAAGTATTAGACATGAGTAAGACAAGTTGAAACGCAAGAACCTGTGGGTTGAAGCCTGCAAGACTTTAGCTAAGTGGTGGGCAACCTGCAGCCCACGGGTCGAACGTGGCCTGTCAGGGTAATCCGCTGGTGGGCCACCAGACAGTTTGCTTACATTTGCAGAGCCACCTGCAACTCCCAGTGGCCATGGTTCGCCATTCCCATTCAATGGGAGCTGCAGGAAGTGGCGGCCAGCATGTCCCTGTGGCCCGCGTGGCCAACGGATTACCCTGACAGGCCATGTGCGGCCTGTGGGATGCAGGTTGCCCACCACTGCTTTAGTTTAACTATTTTAGACCTTGGAGACAAGAAATGATGACATAAGTGACCGGAAAATAACCCGATGCCCTAAGATTATGGGAAAAGATGTACCAAGTGGTAATATTGCACAAAATTACCCCGAAGATTAATGTTAGAGCATAAAAATACTATAAAGGCACACCTGTCTTCAACATGTGTCTTAACCACAGGATACAAGCTGTGCATCAATGCTAATGAGAATAAAGGAACTTACAGAGCCTATAGAAAATTGGAGATCTTTAAGTTTCCAGGGGACACAGATCAATAAGAGAAAAGAGGATTGACGCTTTTATAGACATGTGCAGAATGTAGGTATAGACAGAATAACATTATAAAAAGAGGATGCCCAGAACGGGAAAATTGAGCTCCCTATGGGAGACTCCGGGAGGAACCATCCCTCTACTGATGATCAAGCCATGAGAGACACATCAGACTCTAACACTATTGTTAAGGATGTGAGTATAGCTATATTTGTAACTTGTGCATAGGTCTGTATAGAATTTCCACATGCTTGGGTAATCAGAACTGTAATTGTAACTTTAATAAAACTTGTAAAATAGACTAGACCTAGTAGATGTGAATGTATGTGTGGTCACTGTCTTTGGTCTCTATCTGTTCCTAGAGACTAACTCTGAAGCAAGCAGCAGAGGTGACTTTCACTGTGCTGAAACTGTAGCCGCCAGAGCCGAACCCGCAGTGGTGTAATACCACATTACGAAATTCACTATAAATAAAATAAAAGGCTACACCTCCTATCCTATCTCTCATTCTCTCGGCTTTTCACCAAATCCTAAAATCAGCTATACTGCATTCATCCAAACTTGCTTTGTCCAAGAAGAATGGATCCAGACAGATGACATCCTGGATCAGAGCATGAACCAGTCCAAGGAGTAGGTGTCATAACCAACTTGCCAGCCATTCACTTGTAACTAACCAGCTGTCCAGTGTTCCAAAACATCAACAAAAGCCATATTTCACCCAGCTTTTCTATCCTGTCTCTCCTCCACCTTGTGTCTTTCTGTTTGATAAGAACAGGCTAAGAGAATGCCCTTCCACATCAGAATTGAGAGTAACATTAACTTTTTCCTTTTCAGCAAAGAAATCTGGTTCTGAAAGTAAGAGAGAGATTTTGCCTCCAAAAGGAGAGGGATTTTAAAGGTTTTAATTAAGTTTGTTTTGCCAAAATCACTCAACCACAGTGTTAGTATGAATACTTGTTTAAATTTCTCGTTCTTTCTTGTGTTTAATCAATAAACTTTCAATTTGAATGAATGCTTTTGGATGTTTGCCAAATAACTGAGTAGAACCAAAGCCTCTGTAGAAATATAACCCCAACCCTACCACTGTTTAATGGTGGACAGTGAAAGAGTTTATAAATACCTTTAACTCTTAAGGCCTTTGAGATAAATATCAACACAACTGCGTAACTTCTTGCAATAGCCAGACATAGGGAATAGAGGGCAGCATATTTGCACAGCCATGTTGTACCACAAGACGGTACCCTGTTGGATGGCTGCCTGTCACATAAAGGGCTAGTATTATGATTTGTACTGAAATAGCATATAAAAGCCCTAGCCCCACTGTGTTAAACAGTATAGTCCCTGTCCTAAAGAGCTGACAATCTGAGTATAAGACCAGAGACAACAGGTGGATACAACCAACAGATGAAGGTAACGATAAGACATCTATGATGGCCTGGTAAATAGCATTACAACATAGCAGCCTACTAATCATTAATCTAAAGCCAGGTATTAATTGCACAAAGCTTTTAAAAGATGTTTCATAAAAATTTACTAAGCTGTTTTTTTATGTGAACTAAGGTAAACGATGGAGATGGTGCTGTATACAAAGGATGGAGTCCATTCAAAGATTTTTTATGGGTTTTTCTCCTATATAAGAAAAACAATCGATTAGAAAAGTGTCCTTTTTTTTCTCTTGTTTAATATTCAATACAGCTTGCAGCATTATTCACCTCCGGCTACATTGAAGGAAAAATGTAACCACTGCTGACCTATACTCCCGCTCCCTATCATAGTAACCTGCATGGTATCAGTAAATGGTACTTAAGAGTTGTCTCATTTCCTATTACTTTAGTTTGGTGCTTCAGGGATTTCTCTTTATTTTTCCTCTCAAAATTATAGCAATTTTGTTCACTGCTAGTAAATGATACACTAAGGCAGAGAAACCATTCAAAACAAGCATTAGGTGTGTGACCCTAAGAACCCCTCAATGCCAGCTGGCAGAAGGCCAACTATACTGTATCTCATCAGGCTTGACACACTCACTACCCCATGTGACAATCAGGGTCCAGACACCCCAAAGGTACCACAGGGGTGCAGCTGGACCCCAAAGAATAGGCAACTGAATCAACTGATTGTATACAGTATTATTGCATCAAGTAAGTTACTTTACGAAAGCTGGCGACACTCTGGTGATGGACATTATGTACACATGGGGCATAAAGACGTGTGTGTGTGTGCTGGAAATATGATCCTAAAGCATGTTGTAGAGAGAAATCAGCCTGTCATAGACAACAGAACGTGGAGTTACCTTTCTGGGTCAAGCTTTGTAAGCCAGAGAACAATGAAAGTACATTGAAATAGAAGGTAAACAAAGCAATCAAGCTAATAAGCAGCAGCTTGGTGAGCATACAAGAGGACAGAGTTTGCAGCCGCAGGAAGTCTTCCTGACTCTTAAGACGAACAAAATATAAAGGGAAGCAAAAAGACTTTATAGTTATCCACCACTTAGGGGACATAGAGCACAGCACCCTCTGAGCTTGTGAAAGCTGGATCCCCCAGCTAGGAAGACTAGAGATATTGGTAACTTGATGTAAGTAAGAAAACTCTTCAGGCAAAGGTTTTAACTTGCTAAAATTAAGTTTTAGGCATTAGAAAGAGTGTTGTGTTTGTAACCATACCTGTCTCTTGTACTTTGCTTAGTATCAATTAAATCTCTGTTCTTTGTTAATAAACTAGTTCTTTGTTGACTAGAAACCATCTCAGTGCTGCTATATTGTAGTAAGTTTCAGAGTGAAAGCTGTGTTAGCCTGTATCAGCAAAAACAACGAGGAGTCCTTGTGGGACCTTAGAGACTAACACATTTATTTGGGCATAAGTTTTCATGGGCTAAAACCCACTTCATCAGATGCAAGGAGTGAAAAATACAGTAGGCAGGTATAAGTATACAGCACATGAAAAGATGGGAGTTGCCTTAACAAATGGGGGGTCAGTGCTAATGAGGCCAGCACTGACCACCCCCCCCCCCTCTTGGTAAGGCAACAAGGACTCCTTGTTGTTATTGTAGTTATTGAGTCCTCAGCTAAACTAACTGGTTGGTGTGTGCTCTGTCTCTTTGGAGGCAGAAAACTTAATAATTTCTGTAAGTGGTCAGTGAGAAGGACTGGACCCTACACAGAAACGTCTCTGGGAAACTCAGGATTTGGGGTTCACTAATTGTTACCTTCAAGGCAATGTTCAGACTGCTAGAGTCTTCAGGAGTTTCCTGGTGAAGCAGACAGACTGGGGTGGCAAGGAGCTGCCAGGCTCATCTCCAGCAGAGCTCACTCTTGCTGATGCAGTTCTATGTGTCCTGAACAGAACATCCCATGATGTAAGACTGGGCCAAAGCTCTTGAATATGTGGGCAGTACCTTGGTCTCCAGCCAGTTAAGAAAGATCTGGACTTAAAATGTGAGTGGATACAGACCCAGGAAAATGTTTCCCAGTCAGTTTTATTTACAATATGTGTATAGTTGCTCTTCGCCTTGAATAAAACGATAAAGGTAACAGCAAAGGGTATAGATGTTTAGTGCCATTTTAAGGCTGTTCTCCAAGCAACTGTATTTCAAGTACCTTGCACCAACAGAAACAGGTTCTTGAAAACAGGCTAGATTATTTTATGGATTTTAAATAAAGAAGCACTTGAGAACTGGCAAGAGATGTAATGGAAAATCCATAGGAAGACACTGTCCAGCCATGCTGAAAGAAAGGCAGGAGGCAAGGGATGTGGTTTAAATGAGGCTGCAACTTTATTCACCTAAAATCTTGGAGTAACTGGCAACAAACTGTTCAGTGCAGGTCACTATTTCCTTTAATCATTTCCACATAATCTCTAGCCTGGGACCCTGCAACCCTCCTCTCAGGTGGGGCAAAAGGGGGCTGTGAAAAGAGGGGGGTCGCTCTCTATTGTACAAGATGTAGGAGCCCCGAACTTTCCTTCCTCAGCTCCCTCCAGGGAGCTAGAAAAAAACAGGGGAGTCCTCCATGGTATGAGATGTAGGAGCCCCCCAAAAACCCTCTCTCAGCTCCCTTAAGGGATGCTGTCCTTCAAACCTTTTTCCAATCCCTTTTATCTGATAACCATATCCCTTCCAAAACGAGGACCTGTACTGGACATGTGCCACATATTTTGTATACTAACTTGCAACATTATAACCTAAATCCACTACTGCACCCCACTGCATCCCAGTCCTGCTGTTAGGAAGCCAAAAAAATCCCATACCACTTCAGCTAATTGGGCAGTGAGGGAAAAATTCCTTCTCAGCCCCCAAAGCAAAGGGTGACTAGCATAATAATCTCAGTGGGTCATGAGGAAACCTGGTCCTTTTGCAAGCATTGTGGGTGGCTGTGTGCTGCCAGCCCAATCCAGATAAGAGAAGGCTTTTCCATGGCTGCATGGGATATAAATACCCCCTTTGACCCCCCCCGCTCCCCAGACACACACTCTCTTCTAGGCAGCAGGAAGGGCTGTGCCCTCCCCCAGACCTGGCCCAGCTGCTTCCTGCTCTTCTCTTCTTCCCCATCTTCATCCCAGTAAACTTTACCGCGTCCCCCTCTGCTACCTGTTGTAGGGGAGAAAGCCCCCTTAAAGGGAGCAAGAACCCCTTTTCCTCCAGCAAGCCAGACAAGGATTCACCACATGGATTTTGCAGTGAGCACATCAGTATAAGATCACTAGTAAATATCTGTGCAGCTGATGTAGAAAGATGAGATTTTCACCGGTGATAGATTACACTGTGTGCATATTTTAACCTCCCACCCCCGACAATTAATAGCACTAACCACGATTGCTCTGCTTATATTACAATTTTTTAATTTGTTTTCCATTGCTCCTTATAATACTGAAAACCCATATGTCTGACGCTAGGTGGAAAAAGGTTATGTTTCAACTGCCTACGGTTTAATGGCTTAGTACACTAAAAGCAAATCATTCCAATTCAAGTGGTGAGGCCAGAGACCTTAATTATCCAAGGTTAATATATTGAAGAATAATCAACATTCACGGTTGTTCAAACGGGTGGAGAAACTGCATCTGAAACTAATGAAACTGCTCTGGAGGGGAAAAGAACAGGAGTACTTGTAGCGCCTTAGAGACTAACAAATTTATTTGAGCATAAGCTTTCATAGGCTAAACCCCACTTCATTGGATGCATGCAGTGAAAAATACAGTAGGAAGATATATATACACAGAGAACATCAAAAATGGGTGTTGTCATTCTAACCGTAATGAGAGTAATCAATTAAGGTGGGCTATTATCAGCAGGAGAAAAAAAAATTTTGTAGTGATAATCAGGATAGCCCATTTCCAACAGTTGACAAGAAGGTGTGAGTAACTTTCTTTTTGCTGATACAGAGTAACATGGCTACCACTCTGAAACCTGCTCTGGAGGGAAGCACCTAAAGGGAGGGGTGATTTAAAAACCCACCTACAGAACAGGATGAAGGAGAAGGAGGTGGGGGTTGAAGGGACCAGGGTGTCTAAATACGTTTGAATAGGGAAGACATGCTTGCTGATGCCGATGCCATGACCTTCTGACTCAGAAGGAGTCTTGGTAAGATTTTAAACAGAAATAACTACACATTTTGGTAAGTATGACTGCTCAGAGCTCCAGTATGAAACTGCAGAAAACTCTGAGAGTCTCTGGATTAAGTTTAGAAGTGTGAGCAACAAGGGTGATGTCATAGTGGGAGTCTGCTATAGTCCACCATACCAGGGGGATGAGGTGGACGAGGCTTTCTTCCAGCAACTAACAGAATTTACAAGATCTCAGGCCCTGGTTCTCATGGGAGACTTTAATCACTCTGATATCTGCTGGGAGAGCAATACAGCGGTGCACAGACAATCCAGGAAGTTTTTGGAAAGGGTAGGGGACAATATCCTGGTGCAAGTGCTGGAGGAATCAGCTAGGGGCAGAGCTCTTCTTGACCTGCTGCTCACAAACCAGGAAGAATTAGTAGGGGAAGCAAAAGTGGATGAGAACCTGGGAGGCAGTGACCATGAGATGGTCGAGTTCAGCATCCTGACACAAGGAAGAAAGGAGAGCAGCAGAATACGGACCCTGGACCTCAGAAAAGCAGACTTTGACTCCCTCAGGGAACTGATGGGCAGGATCCCCTGGGAGAATAACATGAGGGGGAAAGGAGTCCAGGAGAATTGGCTGTATTTTAAAGAATCCTTATTGAGGTTTCAGGAACAAACCATCCCGATGTGTAGAAAGAATAGTAAATAGCAGCTTGGCTTAACAGTGAAATCCTTGCTGATCTTAAACACAAAAAAGAAGCTTACAAGAAGTGGAAGCTTGCACAAATGACTAGAGAGGAGTCTAAAAATATTGCTCAGGCAGGTAGGAGTGAAATCAGGAAGGCCAAATCACACTTGGGATTGCAGCTAGCAAGAGATGTTAAGAGTAACAAGAAGGATTTCTTCAGGTACGTTAGCAACAAGAAGAAAGTCAAGGAAAGTGTGGGCCCCTTACTGAATGAGGAAGGCAACCTAGTGACAGAGGATGTGGAAAAAGCTAATGTACTCAATGTTTTTTTTTGCCTATATCTTCACGAACAAGGTCAGCTCCCAGACTACTGCACTGGGCAGCATAGCATGGGGAGGAGGCGATCAGCCCTCTGTGGAGAAAGAAGTGGTTTGGGACAATTTAGAAAAGCTGAATGTGCACAAATCCATGGGACCAAATGCGCTGAATCCAAGGGTGCTAAAGGAGTTGGCTGATGCGACTGCAGAACCATTGGCCATTATCTTTGAAAACTCATGGCGATAAGGGGAGGTCCCGGATGACTGGAAAAAGTCTAATGTAGTGCACATCTTTAAAAAAGGGAAGAAGGAGGATCCAGGGAACTACAGGCCAGTCATCTCACCTCAGCAGGGCCAGCTTTAGGAAGCGCAGGGCCCAATTCGAACAGTTTCAACAGGGCCCCGGCAGGGGTGACTGAAAAAAAACACATGTAAAAAAATACATGAGGCTTGTACGCAAAGGGTGGTGCTCCGAGTCTTCGGTGGCACTTCAGCGGTGGGTCCTTCACTGTCTCCAGGTCTTCGGCGGCACTGAAGGACCCGCTGCTGAAGTGCTGCTGAAGACCCAGAGCAAGCGAAGGACCCGCCGCCAAAGTGCTGCTGAAGACCCAGAGCGCCGCCAGGTGAGTAACAATTAAAAAGGCGCTGCCAGCCAGGGAAGTGATTCTCACTGGGCGCGGGGCCCTCTTAGGTGCGGGGCCTGATTTGGGGGAATTGGTGGAATAGGCCTAAAACTGGCCCTGCACCTCAGTCCCTGGAAAAATCATGGAGCAGGTCCTCAAGCAAAGAATCAATTCTGAAGCACTTAGAGGAGAGGAAAGTGATCAGGAACAGTCCGCAAGGCTCCACCAAGGGCAAGCCATGCCTGACTAACCTAATTGCCTTCTATGATGAGATAACTGGCTCTGTGGATGAGGGGAAAGCAGTGGACGTGTTATTCCTTGACTTTAGCAAAGTTTTGATATGATCTCCAGCAGTATTCTTGCCAGCAAGTTAAAGAAGTATGGACTCGATGAATGGACTATAAGGTAAATAGAAAGCTGGCTAGATCGTCGGGCTCAGCGGGTAGAGATCAATGGCTCTATATCTAGTTGGCAGCTGGTATCAAGAGGAGTACCCGAAGGGTCAGTCCTGGGGCCAGTTTTGTTCAATATCTTCATTAATGATCTGGAGGATGGCGTGGACTGCACTCTTAGCAAGTTTGCAGATGACACTAAACTGAGAGGAGTGACAGATATGCTGGAGGGTAGGGATAGGATACAGAGGGACCTAGAGGATTGGGCCAAAAGAAACCTGATGAGGTTCAACAAGGACAAATGCAGAGTCCTGCATTTAGGATGGAAGAATCCCATTCACTGTTACAAACTAGGGACCGAATGGTTAAAAAGCAGTTCTGCAGAAAAGGACCTAGGGGTTACAGTGGACGAGAAGCTGGATATGAGTGGACAGTGTGCCCTTGTTGCCAAGAAGGCTAATGGCATTTTGGGCTGTGTAAGTAGGGACATTGCCAGCAGATCGAGAGACGTGATCATTCCCCTCTATTCGACATTGGTGAGGCCTCATCTGGAGTACTGTGTCCAGTGTTGGGCCCCACACTACTGGAGTACCTGTGTCCAGTTTGGGCACCCACCTACAAAAGGATGTGGAAAATGTGGAAAGAGTCCAGCGGAAGGGCAACAAAAATGATTATGGGCTGGAGCACATGACTTATGAGGAGAGGCTGAGGAACTGGGATTGTTTAGTCAGAAAGAGAATGAGGGGGGATTTGTTAAGCTGCTTTCAACTACCTGAAAGGGGGTTCCAAAAGGATGGATCTAGAACTCTGGAATGGGTTACCTAGGGAGGTGGTGGAATCTCCTTCTTTAGAAGTTTTTAAGGTCAGGCTTGACAAAGCCCTGGCTGGGATGATTTAGTTGGGGAGTGGTCCTGCTTTGAGCAGGGGGTTGGACTAGATGACCTCCTGAGGTCCCTTCCAACCCTGATATTCTATGGTTCGAAGTATAGTCTGTAACTAAACTTTCTGCCACATCACCAATACTTACTTTCTTGTTTGCAGTAATGTAGTTTTTTATATTAATCACTTCTGGCCCCGATCCTCAAAGGTAATCAGGTGCCTAATTCCCACTGAAAGGTGCCTGAATACCTTTGAGGATCTGTACCTTCTATTGTTAAGTTTGCTGTCTTGTTTTTGCCCTGGAACGTAGTATAATTAAGTCCCATGTCTACAATGCTCTTTGATCTTACTGAGTTAACCCAGGAAACCTCCTGTGAGCAAAATGCATCCATTGTCGTCAGTAGAGTGGGATGAAAAATGGGCTGAAATTTTGTGGAAATTACTTTTTTTTAGGGCAAAATTTGAAATTCTGATATAAAATTTTGATTTTTTTTCAACCAGCTCTAATGGTCAAAGATTGCATTTCTTTAGTTTAGGCATCCCTGTACCAAAGATGGTCCCTTTGGTTTACTTTAATGGCAAGTCATTTTGCATAATGGTGTACAGCATTGTATTATGGTGTGAGCCTGGACGGCAGTGTAGTCACTGTTTGTATATTGCTAGGATTTGTATTTTGCAGGAATATACATTTTGCTATAATTAGAAAATAACCATTTTGACGGTGCCCCACATAAGGCTTTATGGAAATATGCTTATGAATGTATATATGACATAATTATATTATGTTTTATGCCACATATGCCATGTAGCATATCTCTGTAAAGGTTATGATCAACTGAATCTATTCATCCTATTTGTACGCATGTAAAATTTTTGTATGCAAAATTATGAATATTGGCTGTGTACTGACTTGATTTTTAAGTAGCCTTTGTAAAGCTTTTGGTCAGCTTCTTCAGAAAGGAATGTGCAAATTAAGTGCCCAATCAAGAAGCACTTAAGGGACAATGGATCTTGGAAGGCTCCAATCCACATAAGAAGTCTACATGAGGACATTCAAGGTAGCAGGGTAAGCAGTGGCTACTGACTGTAAAAACTGAGTCATGCATAGACATATGACTTGTCCATGTGACTCCAAAACTCCATCTTGGAGCTGGACTTTGCATAGGAGTGAGGAGGGGGGGTCTCTACCCACAAGTGAAAGTCTATTTAAGCCTGTGGGAGACCCCTTCATTTTATCTCAGGTGGCTAAAGGGAGAGCCTCTCCACCCCCAAGGATACCTGAAAGAAACTGGAACAAAGGACAGTAATTATAGGGGGTGTGAATGATTGCTGGACCTAGACTAGAAGAAGACTAGTCTGTAAAAGGAAGCTTACTGGAATTTCTCTAAGGGTGAGGTTTTTATCTATACTCAGATTTCTTACTGTATTAGAATCAGACTTGCGTGTTTTATTTTATTTCACTTGGTAATTCACTTTGTTCTGTCTTTTACTACTTGGAACCACTTAAATCCTATTTCTGTATTTAATAAAATCACTATTTACTTATTAATTAACTCAGAGTATGCATTAATACCTGGGGGGAAACAACTGTGCATATCTCTCTCTCAGTGTTATAGAGGGTGAACAATTTATGAGTTTACCCTGTACAAGCTTTACACAGGGTAAAATGTATTTATTTGGGGTTTGGACCCCATTGGGAGTTGGACATCTGAGTGTTAAAGACAGGAACACGTCTTAAGTTGCTTTCAGTTAAGTCTGCAGCTTTGGGGCATGTGGTTCAGACCCTGGGTCTTTGTTGGAGCAGACTAGTGTGTCTGACTCAACAAGACAGGGTGCTGGAGTCCGAAGCTGGCAGGGAAAGGAGGGGCAGAAGTAGTCTTGGCACATCAGTTGGCAGCCCCAAGGGGATTTCTGTGATCCAACCCATCACAACCATAGTTTTTCACATAATTTGAACTAGAAATTTCCATCACATTGGAAGAAATACTCATTTGAAAAAGATGAAGCATTTCTGGTAGAGGTGAGAGATCGTTAACTGCTTGCCTTTCATAGAACAACAGGAAGCTTGGGTTTAATGTTCCTTTACATTTTTAATGTTAAAAAACTTCAATCGGAGAAAGAAGGTCTGATTTTCTTCATCTGATCATAAATCAAAATGCAAATAAATAAAAAGCTTACAGTAACCATCAGATATTTCAGAATCCTATGGTGAGCATGCTTAAAACCACCTTTGCTCATAAAGCATATTTTTTGTCTACATAAGAAACAATTATCTTGGTAGGTAACCCTATTGTTTGACTAGTTTTACTGAATAATGTCATTTTGCTCCTTTTGAAGAATCTTTATCATTTCAGATCTGCAGAGCATATTTCTCGGGATATATTCACACCGCCATTTGATGATGAAAAGAATTAAAAATACAAAAATATGCCTTATGAGCATGGACGTATTTAGTAGCATTTTGCTACAAGCATAGTTCCACTACTTGAGTTGTTGGATACTGTGCATTTGAAGGAACAATGCTCTAAATTATTGTTAGTAAAGTATTTTATGTTAGTCAAGTTTCTTCATCCTATGTATATTTTTAAATGTTCACAATCTAATGGGGACATTTTTGTTTCAGATAATAGCAGACTTTAGGGAAGGAATAGCAGGACCAGCTCTCCAATCAATTCTCAAATTTCTTAGCTGTCCCTGGCAGCTACAAAGGATGGCATCCTGTACAAATTCCTGTACAGCCTCATTTTTCTCCTTTTCTAACATGGAAAGTACTTGGTTTCTATTTGCAGCAGGCAGGGCCGTCCAGAGGATTCAGGGGGCCTGGGGCAAAGTTGGGGAGCTGTGGCACTTGTACTCACCTGGTTGCAGTCTGGGTCTTCAGCGGCATTTTGGTGGCAGGGGGCTCTTCAGTTGCTCCATGTCTTTGGCAGCACTGAAGGGCCCCCTGCCACTGAAATGCCAGCCGAAGACCCAGGCCGCTGCCGGGCCAAGGGTTGTGGGGCCCCTGCGGGGCCTGGTACAAATTGCCCCACTTGCCCCCCAATCTGGGCGGCCCTGGTAGCAGGAAGTTCTCTTGATTTCATTTAATCTTTAGTTAACGCATTTCCCTCAGTGTTCACTTCCACAGGATGGACTGAGAGTTTTTAGATTAATTAGTTAATATTTGTTCAGAGCTTTGAAAATGTAAACACTAAGTGCATACTGTCATGTTTAGTATGTGACTAATTTTGCTGTCTGTGGAGCTTTCTAGAGTTTAATTTTAAGGGAAGGAGAGGAGACCATCTTTTAAAATTTGACTATTTTATATTCAAGAGAACAATTATCCAAACCTTCCCAGGCATGTATATACTAAGTACTGTAAAGAAACTATTATTAAAGTATATATTTTCAGAAAGTACAAATATTTTAAATAAAAGAAAAAGATCACACACATCAATAACCCCTCTTCCCTCATGTGCACACATGCATTTTCCTATAGATTTAATAGCTGTTTTTCCCCCAAACTCTAATTTCTATGGTTCCATATGTCTGCAGGTGCAAGAAGGTCTTTATAGCCCCCAATCAAAACTCATTGGAGTCAATGAGAATCCAAGGGGCAGCTCACGATCTAGCCCAAAGTATATATGTCTCCCAAAATGGTTTATCTGTGACTACTGACAATGACTGTGCTGCTCCCACTTCATCTTTTCCTCCTGTCCTTGACCTAGATTGTCATAAGTTTCTATTGCCACCTCTCTACAACTCATTAGCAGATTTACTTCTCTTGTACGGGAGAGCAAAGCTACCCTGGGAAGGAGTAGAATTTTACAAGACAGGTGTACTGTAACATGTTGAATGACTTCTGCACAGGATTTGGCCAGGATGCAAAAACCTTCCAGGATCTCATTGCAATCACCTTGCTGCCTACAGTCGTCATAGGTCAGTGACACTGCAGGATATCTGGGAAGGAGCTGAACAAGTAACTTTTCTGACAAAAGGGAATATAAAGAAGAGCAGAGAAACAGGTAGGAGAGTGTGGACATCTTGGGGAGGGGTGGGAGTTGGATGCTATTCTTTCTTCCTCTGCAAACTACACCTTGTCAACATGCCTGTTTATCATCTGTCACATTTCCAAAGTGTCTATCAGCAAGACAGAAAGATGGTTTGGGGCATAAGGTACTAGACCGGGACTCAGGAATCTGGGTTGAGTTCCCAGCTCTCCACAGACTTTGTGTGACCTTATGCAAGTAACTGAGGGGTGGATCAGCACCTTCCAATCCAGTCCAAGTAAAGGGAGTACATCATTGTGACGCCTCTGGAGCAAGCCAGGAATCATTTCTGATCCTGAGCATCACCATCTGGTCTCTCTCCCGCCCCGTGCTTCAGGGGGGAAAGAAACTGCTTACTTCCCTCTCTGTACCAGTTCAGGGACTAGAACTTACTATGTGCATATGCAGTAACACACACAGTGAAGGCCCAATCTGAGTTGAGACTTGTCAAGGATTTTCCCCCACTTTGAACTTTAGCGTCCAAAAAGTGGGGACCTGCATGGACCCTTCTAAGCTTAATTTCTAGCTTAGATCTGATAACACTGCCACCAGCCAAAAATATAGTGTTTGGTACACTTCCTGTTCCCCCAAAACCTTCCCTGGGGAACCCAAGACCCAAACCCCTTGGATCTGAACACAAGGAGAAATTAACCATCCCCTCTCCTTTCCCCCTCTCAGACTTTCCTCTCTCTGGGTTACCCTGAGAGGCTACACTGATCCAAACTCCTTGGATCTTAAAGCAGAGAGGAATTAACCTTCCTCCCCCTCCTTTCCCCCCACCAATCCCTGGTCAGTTCAGACCCAATCCCCTTGGGTCTTAAACAAGAGGGAAAAAATCAATCAGGTTCTTAAAAAAGAAAGCTTTTAATTAAAGAAAGAAAAAAAAAGTAAAAATTATCTCTGTAAAATCAGGATGGAAAATGCTTACAGGTTTCTCAGATTCATATAGCCTAGAGAGACTTCCCGCTCCCCCACCCCCCAGCCTGAGATTCAAAGTTACCGCAAACAGAGGTAAAAATCCTTCCAGCAAAAGGAAAAGCATTCACAAGTTGAAAGAAAACAAACATAAGACTAATCCGCCTTGCCTGGCTATACTTACAATTTTGAAACATGAAAGACTGATTCAGAAAGATTTGGAGAATCTGGTTGTACGTCTGGTCCCTCTTTTTCCCAAGAGCGAACAACGAACAAAACAAACAACACAAACAAAGACTTCCCTCCACCAAGATTTGAAAGTATCTTGTCTTCTCATTGGTCCTCTGGTCAGGTGTCAGCCAGGCTCAATGAGCTTCTTAATCCTTTACAGGTAAAAAAGACATTAACCCTTAACCATCTGTTTATGACAGGGCTGCTAGGCACTACTGAGATACAAATAATTATTAATTAATAATAATACTTGGAGAATGTAAGCACTTCGCCCCATTTTAAGATGAGAAATCTTTTTATTTTGGTGCTTAGGGTTAAGGGGTCTGACGAGGCAGGAGATTTTTATTACATTCACTATTTGTGACTAAGCCCCACCTGTGTGGTACTTGAACTCCACCCTAGTAGTACCACTTCTGTTGGCTCAGGGTTGAATTTGACCCAGGAGAGGGAAACAGAGATGAGAAGAAGTGAAAATGAAAGACAGGGGCTAGGTCATGACTTTGAAACATATTAGAGGACTAGCGAACAAAGACTATGGCCCCCAACGCTGGAGTCAAATCCACATGGGCCAAAGTCTCCAATGGAGAACCATGAGTTTGGACATTTGCATCTGTGCCAAGCACCATAAAGATTGTGGCCCATGGACGTGGACCTATGAGAGAACAAAGAGAGGGGCTGATGACATTGTAGACAAGCATTTTGTAATCCCTATATTCCTCATCTGTATATAATTGTGATCTTACATATAAAGCATGCCTTGTAAGATATCAGGGGAAAGGTTATGATCCCCTGAAAGTCATTTCTCTATCCATATATGTACATCATTAATGCAGATGAAATTATGAGAATTGTGTTATATGATTGTCACTAAAACATGCTGTAAATTGGGGAATCAGCCAGATATTAGCTCCCCAGAGGCAACAGCAAGGAAAGCAGCCAACACCTGGATGGAGTGTTAAACAGCCCATCAACAGCCATTGTCCAGCAAGGGACCTACAATTCAATGACTCACCTGCATGAGACCACCCAGGAGAATTGCTCACCTTGCCTAGAGACTCAGTAATGCCCATCAGACTTGCCTGGACTTGTGTATTCCCCAAGCACGTGGGACTCAGAATAAAACAGAACAGAGAAGGTCCATGCTTCGCCTTTCTCCTTTAGCCACTTACACTGCAAACAACAAGGACACTCCGAAGATTCCAACTGAGGGGACTGGCCCAGATTTCAAAGGGTGAAATCTGTATACTATTGACTGCAATATCCAGTGGGATGAGAAAAACTGCTTAATCTAGATGTTGCCCAGTCTAATAGGTTCAGAGTTCAGACTGCGTGCTTGTATTTTGTTTTCTTTTGGTAACCAACTCTGACTTTTTGCCTATCACTTTTAGTTACATAAAATCTATCTTCTGTAGTTCATAAATTTGTTTTACTGTTTATCTTTGGCAGTGAGTTTGCCTGAAGTGAATGGTAAATGTGCTTAGGTTTTACAAAAGCTGGTGTATGTCCACTTTCCATTGACGAAGTGGTGAACCAATTAATAAATTCACACTGCTCATCTTGAGCAGGGCAAGATGGTATATTCCTGAGGCACAAGGCTGGGAGTGGGGGGGCGGGGCAGATTTGGCTGGTGCCTTTCCCTGTGTGATTCATGAGTGGATCTGGGAGCATTCATGCAATATAGCTGGGTGTGGGGTTGTGCTGAGTGATAACAGCGCCTGGAGGATTTTTCTCCTGGTCACTAGCAAGGCATTGTGAGAGATGGCCCAGGCTGGAGAGAGTTCAGGGGAGCACAGTGGTCCGACAGTCCCAGGTTGCACCCCAGGGATCGTGTCAGACCATCAATTTATAATAGAATTTGAATTTATTTGGAAGTAGCTTTCATCAGCATTTTCTTATTCAGATTGACACTTCTAGTTCTAGTGGAGTCTGTAGAAGAGCTGACTTACTACAGGACCTCCTGCCCACTCAGTAGCCAGCATCTCCCGCTCATGTTTCCAGGGCTTTAGCTGCCTTTGTACAATCTGGATCTGACCAATTGCCTCCTGCTGGCACCTTTCAGCAGCCACTTTGCTGGTCAACACAGTGCCATGCAATACCTCTGTGTCTGGCTCATCCTTTATTTCTGCAGGGTTCTGCCCCATCTTCTTTGTTAAGAGTAAGAGGAATTCACATCAGTACCTCCCTCTGATCATAGGCCGGGGAGATGTTTGACTACCCCACCTGGATCTGCTGACCATCTATCTCCAGCTCTATCTCCACAGTTGGGTATGCCTGTGTCTTATTGTGGATGCAGGAGACATGCACTGACAAATATGGGGCTATCCTCTGGCCCAAAAGCCCTCTCTCTCCTCTGTCCTTATCTCAAATTCACCAGTGCATCTATCAGCACTCCCCACACCTTGGTTTCTATCACATATGGCATCAGCAGAACATATTATAAAAGTTGTGGGCCATAGGAGAGAGAGATATTGGTCTTGGGAGATGCCAGGATGATGGCCACTGGTGATGATGAGGAAGGTGATGCTGATGAGGAAGATAATGGCTAACATTTCAGATTGTTCTGCAAGGGATTGCGTGAGTATATGGGTGTTCAGGTGTATTTTCTGTATTATCTCAATCTACCTTACTGAGTTAGACTGTGACTTTGCTAAGTACATTAATAAATTATTGTAAATATACTACAGGAACAGTTCTAGGAGTGTTGCAACTATGCACATCGGGTTCCCAAACTATATAGTAATTTTAATAATACTGGGCCTGATATTGGGACAAGAATCTGTCAACCTTCAAAGTGATAACTCAGAATTCTGAAGTAATCAATATAATTAATACATAATTTATAGATCAGGCTACACCCGGTTATCCCCAGGGCTCAGACATCCAGAGCTGACTTCATCTGGTTTACTTGGGCTTCACAACACTGCTGAGATCAATTGTTTCCTAAACCATTCCTCTGCTGGGCTTTCTGCCGTTTACTCCTGGGGGAATTCTGCGCCACTGCGCAATCCAGAATTTTGCAGAATTCCCTGTTTGCCCCACAGAATTTCTGGCCGCAATGAGAGGCTGCTGGACTCTGCAGAGCCCGGCTTGCAGTGAGTGGCGCACCCAGCCTAGCTGGGCTGGAGGCTGCATGCTTTTTGATCCTCATTCTCCCGGGGACAGGAGAGTACCTGGGAGACTCAGCCAGTTCTGGCAAAGCATGAAGGGCAAGGCCACACTACAACATGTCCCTGGTGAGACAATAAAGAAGCAGGGTGGAGTAAAGGCTTAGGGAGGGGCTGGTGTCTGGGCCAGGGGCTGCCCTGCAGCTGATGTCTGGGGAGAAGGGGAGCTGGTGTCTGAGAGCTGCCCCATGGCTGGGCTCTGGGGGTGGGAGAATGCTGGTGTCTGGACTCTGGGGCCCCACACAGATCCCTCCAGCACCCTCCAACTGGAACTGGGTTGTTGGAGAGGTTTCTTTAACTCTCTATTCCTGGGGGAATCTTTTTTGCTGTTTTCTATATTGTTGACTTGTTGACAGATATTTTGAAATAAATTACCAAAATAATTGAAATCTGAGTGATTATATTATGTTATTTTGACAAATAAAATATGCAGAATTTCAAAATACTGTGCACAACATTTTTTATTTTTTTGGCACAGAATTCCCCCAGGAGTCTGCCATTGTTGCTGGGCAGCACATTGCACCTCCTGCTATTTCTGCAGGTTTTCCATAAGCTGCCAGAGAATTCCTACTGTGTTTGTTCCTGATCTTGCTGCCTTTGTAGCACAGCCATATGTTGTTGCTGGGCAGCTGCCAGCAGATGTACCACTTCTTCCATTTTTTTCCCCTTTATGTTATGATCAGTCTCACCCTCCCCTTTTATTAGGGGTGATAGTCAGACCTGCACTCTCCACCCACATATAGCAGTAAACTCACCACAGGCACATCTCCTCATACCTGGACATGGTGAGGAGTAGCAGGCTTTCTTCCTCTGGTGCCCTCTGCTGACAGATGCTTTTGTCCCGTAGTGATCTGGCTGTTCTTGTGACTCAGCTCTCTGGCCAGGTCATGCTTTAGTCCCACCCCTTCTAGGGCAACAAATATAAGCATCTGAACACTTTATCTGGTCTGCCACCGTCAATTCTGGGCCAAATGCTCCATACACCCATTTCTCAGGGCTTCTAGTAGTCTGTATTCCCTTCCCAAAGGCTTCACACCACCTTACCAGTGGCTGGTAGGGGAACACTGGTCTCCAATGCAGGGACCCTAGGACAGGAAGTCAAGCTCTAATCTTCCGGACTCCTTACGGCTATTTCCTTGCGCTTTTAATTTCTCCTCACCCCGCAAGAGTCTTCCCTGTTGCATATAGATCTCCTCACTCCCTACCACCAGAGTGGTAGAGTTTCTGTAGAGTTTCTTCCAAACTTCATCTGTTTATAGAACCATCTAGACCAGGGGTAGGCAACATATGGCACACATGCCAAAGGTGGCACGTTAGCTGATTTTCAGTGGCGGTCACACTGCCCAGGTCCTGGCCACTGGTCCAGGGGGCTCTGCATTTTAATTTCATTTTAAGTGAAGCTTCTTAAACATTTAAAAAACCTTATTTACTTTACATACAACATAGTTTAGTTATATATTATAGACATAGAAAGAGACCTTCTAAAAATGTTAAAATGTACTACTGGCACGCGAAACCTTAAATTAGAGTGAAGGAATGAAGACTTGGCACACCACTTCTGAAAGGTTGCCAATCCCTGATCTAGACCTTCCCACACTGGGTTTCATCATTAATTAGGCTGGACCCCTCTCCACGTGCATCCAGGTGAGACTGGTGGGTCTTTCAGGCCCAAATTAACTCTTTTGCCACTTTTGTGGGGTAGAACCCCAGTCAGAGAATTCCTGGGCGTTGATGAGGCTAACTGAATTTGTGTAACAAAAATAGTGTATTTAAATGATCAGTCATTTGTAATTCATCATAACATAGTGTGACAGGAGCCCCAGGGTGCAACCTGGGACTGCTGTGCCCCCTTTTATCACTATCCTGGGTTGTGTTTCACAATGCCTCACTGGTAGCAAGCAGCAAACCCCTCTAGATGCTGTTACCACCCAGTGAACCTGCATGTGGAGCCCCACATCCAACTAGATTGCATGAATGCTCTCAGATCAATTCATGAATCACACAGAGAAAGGTAGCTGCCCAATCCCCCCAGCTCCCAGCCTTGTAACTTAGGAATATACCGTCTTGCACTGCTGAAGACCCTTTCTTGAGCAATGCAAGTTCATTAACTGGTTCACCATTTCATCAATGGAAAGTGGACATATACCAGTCTTGTGACTTGAGCAGATTTACCAAGCACTTCAGTCAAACACACTAGTAAGGAGAAACATTAAAATAAGTTTATTGATTACAAAAGATATAATCACTTAAAATCTAAGTGATAGGCAAAAGTCAGAGTGGTTACCAAAAGTAAAGAAAATATAAGCATGCAGTCTAAACCTTCAACCCTATTAGACTGGGCAACATCTAGATTAAGCAGTTTCTCACCCCACTGGATATTGCAGGTTGGTCATAGTGTTTTATATGCAGGCTTTTCCCTCTGAGCCTCGGGACCAGTCTCTTCAGCTCCAGCATTCTCAGCGTAGGTAGGGAAGAAAAGAAAAGAAAAGACAAAGCATGGGTCCACTGTGTTCTGTTTTATACTCTTAGTCTAGGTGTTTGGAGAACATAAGTAATGTCTGGTGGGCATTTCCCCTGGTGTGGCCTTGTGCAAGTGAGTTATTGAATTGTAACTCCCTTGCTGGACAATGGCTGTTGATGGTTGTTCGACACACGCCCAAGTGTTGGTTATCCTCAAGGTTATTGTCTTTGGGGAACTAGTATCTGGGCACTTCTCAAACTCACAGCATATTTTAGTGACAACCATACAATACAATGCTAATAATGTCATATGCATTAATGATGTACATATTTAGATGGAACAGTGGGTTTCAGCATGATACCTGACATGGCATGCTTTAAATGAAATATATACAAATGATGAATATGGGGGTTACAGGGTGTTCTCCCGGGGTGTAGCTTGTCACACATAGCCAAAGTCAGTATCAGTTCAGACCTCTTAGTTTTCTCATTTTTCATTTGCTTTAACCACATCCTCCAACCCTAGATTACAGTCACACTTTTCAGTAAAGAACTGGATAGAATTCCCTTCAGAGCCAGCCCATGTTGTTCTTCATAAGCTAGAAGTGTCTCTATTGAGCAAGATAACCCACTCCCTCCCACAGAGGTTGAGAACACTTCCATCCATGGTGCCCCAAGCTTGGTAGGGTACCTTGCTATCTTAAATAAATAAATACATTGCTAAGCCTAAGTCTTACAATAGACATCAGTAAATCTTTTTTATTCCCTCCTCATTTCATGCCCAATATATTTTTATGTGTTTCTGTTTCTTGGATGGAAAAAGAAAGTAAGTCATAAATTGGTGGCTGTTGGAAAGTACAAGAGCAGTCTAGTGGTAGTGTGCTGCCATACAAGGAACCCAGCTTTGACTCATGAGATCCTAGGACTGGTGTAAGCTGGGAGTGTGGAGAAGAAGAATGCTTTGCCAATGGTGGCAGAAAGCACTTTATATTGTTCTTCTGTGGCTTCTATGAGATGCATGGGGTAGTGTTAGTGGGCCCAGGTGGGGGCTGATGCAGCCGTCTGATGGAGGAAAAGAAACAATTACAGTTCAAGTCCAGTTCTAGTTCAGCAGATACCATCTGTCTATACATTTTCTACAGCAATCATAATGGTGGTATCAAAGCTTTTCCTGGGAACATAAGCTCTATATGGCAAGCTCCCTAGAGGACCTCATGAATTCTTCTGCTCTTCTCTGGAAAAGAGATGCTGGTCATTTGGCACATAATATTTCTGTTTTTTCTTTCTTTCTACCCCTCTTCATTTACCATGTTATTAGAAATTTTTGTCAATGGGGAGGGTTTTGCAACATGCTCTGAAGATTATCAGACTCTGGATCAGTCTTATTTCCTTTGGAAGCTTGTTTCACAGTTGGACCTCCTGGAATAAGACCTTATATAGTTTTCATGCTCTTGATTTTAGGATTTGCGAACTGCATTGTCACAAAAGAATATAGCTTTGTGGGTCATGAGTGGAAATGTGGTCACTAATGTGGCTGATTCCAAATGCATTGAAGATCAGGATCAGGCTTTGACAATGGAAATGGACGGGGAGCCAGAAGAAGTATAGGAGTGACATGCTAACAGTGGCCTGTCTCATTGAGGAGAAGAGCTATGGCCTTCTGCACTTGCTGGAACCTTTGAATATCTTCCATCTTCAGTCCCATATACAGTAAGTCATGGTCATCCAGTATGGTGGCAATGAATGAATAGATTGCTGTGGCCAGATCCTCATCTGGGAGGAAGGGATGAAGTTTCCTAGCAAACTATGGATAAAGGAAGGTTATTTACCACCATTGATTTTTAGGTTAAATGCAGTGCTCAAGAGGACCCTGAAGAGTCATATCACTCAGATAATGGGGGAGGAGGAGGAGGAAAGCACTCTTTTTTGGAGGGGAAAGGCAGTGACCAGCCCATCCTTCAAGTGTGATTCTTCCTTCTGATCAGGATTACTTTGGTCTTGCCTGGGTCAAGAGCAAACATCTCAGGGCTGGTCTCCTCTAGGCACTGACATTTTTACAAAGGTATAGGTTGTATCAGTTGAAAAGGAAAGATCAATACACAATTTAGTATCATCAGCACGTTATTGGCAGCAGAATCTGCAGGGTTTCAGCACCTACCTGAATAGTCTTATGTAGACACTGAAGAGCACAGGGCCAGGATGTAGTTCTTGGTATCTGAGTGGGTAGAATCTTTTGTCACACAGGACTCATCCTGATTTATCACACACAAAAAATCAGTAGTGACCAGATTCTGAGAGACCCATTTGCAGCTGTCCAGGAGGCAGAGCATATAAGGAAACCCTCCACTCCCAAAAAGAGGCCTGTCAGAAATGCCATCCTTGTGCTCCTGGGAGGGGCAGAGCATCAAGAGCACTCCTTCTGCACACAAAAAACCCCATTCATGATAGAGCAGCATTATTAGAGCCTTGATGCCCAAGAGAATGGCATACTGAATAAGTTTCCACAGATATATGGCCTCTGCGGTGCTCACAGGAACATTTATTCTTGTCTTAGAAGAAAAGACTCAGAAGACCCATAAGGATAAGATATGGGGCAGCCAAGATATTGATTTTTAGATTCACTTTTCACCACATTTCAGATTTTTTTTAAAACTTATTTGTGTTACATATTTTTCGAGGCCGCTTCTAAATCGCTGTAAATACATCTAATGCCTTAGCTTGGATAAAAAATGATCAAATCATATCTTTATAAATTTAGAAGGAAATGAGCTATTCAATTTCTTGTATGAAAAAGTGAAAAAACACAGAGAGAAGTCCTATCCATTAAAACATAACAAAGGTGTTATCTTATATTTTTTTAAATTCACACCAGTACAGGAAGTTTGTGCAAGTCCATAGGCACCATTTAAACCCATAAAAAGGGATCTAAATTGTGTGTAGGGATTTGTGGGGGCTTTCTGCTCTTGGGAATTTCACTCTGATACAGGCTGCCATTCTTTGGGATGGATTATGATCTGCCCCTGCACAAATGTGTCAGGAGGCAGGGTGTGCACTAAAAGCTTCTTGACCCCATGCACAGCATGTAGAGAACATTTAGCAATCCCTGTGAGTTGGAACTAAACTATACTTGGTCCTTCCTCCTTCTGGTGATAAAATCATACAACTACACAATGCCCCCTACGATCAGCCTTGATCTAGTTCCTAAAAAGTAGTTTCAAATGAACTTCCTTTTGGACTATAAAGTTGAGACTTTTTGAGAGTGATGTGGAAAACTACATATGAGCAATACTTAGACTCTTCCAAAAATTAATCTCTTTGGCACTACCAGTACGCAGCGGAGTAAGAGCCTTTTATCAGTAGTACTCGGAGTAATTATTTCTTTTGATCTCAAGATATTTATAATTTTTCAGAAAATAGCATTGTCATGGACTGTCAGATGTTAATCAGATTGTTAAAGCATAGAAAATTCTTTCCTATCTCCCACCTCCTTTCGGCTTCTGTCTCCTAAAATTGGCATTTTAATTAAAAACGAATGTCTATCACATTCATTCATCTCCAACAAGGAGTTTGGGGCATTTGCTATTGATTTAGACTTGTAAATACTAGAAGTTCCTTTTGTTGAGGAATTATTTATCTTTTATGAAACCTTTTGAGTTTTGAAGGAACTTTCCCTTGTAGAATGCCGGTTGTTTGAGGTTTTGTTGCCCTCCTCTGGCCAGTCTTTGTTATATAATTCTCTCTGAATGCATGCAAAACCTACAAAACCAGCAAGCCATGTACTGCGGTATTTCCCTCATTCATACCCAGGAGCACCCAAAAAAAAAAATTGCCCATGGAAAACTTGAATTTGAGCACAAACATTTGCTTTGCATTCACCAATCATGGGGGTGGGCACCAAACACCAAGAACTGTTGTCACAGGCCTGGTCTACACTACGCGTTTATACCGATTTTAGCAGCATTAAACCGATTTAACGCTGCACCCGTCCACACAATGAGGCCCTTTATATCGATATAAATGGCTCTTTAAATTGGTTTCTGTACTCCTCCCCAACGAGAGGAGTAGCGCTGAAATCAGTATTACCATATCGGATTAGGTTTAGTGTGGCCGCAAATCAATGGTATTGGCCTCCAGGTGGTATCCCACAGTGCACCATTGTGACCACTCTGGACAGCAATCTGAACTCGGATGCAATGGCCAGGTAGACAGGAAAAGCCCCATGAACTTTTGAATTTCATTTCCTGTTTGCCCAGTGTGGAGCTCTGATCAGCAATTGTGGCGAGCAGTCCACAATCCAAAAAACAACTCCAACTGGCCGTAAGGACATACTGGATCGTGATCGCTGTATGGTGAGCAATTCGTTCTATCAGAGTTCTGTTCAGAAGACGAATGCAAGCATTTGAAAAAATCTCCGACATGAGGCACAGCAGGGGACTCGCATAGTGCTGCTGTGACAAGCGTAACGTAAAGCAAAGATCAAATGACGCTCATGGAGGGAGGAGGGGTACTGAGGACTCAGTATCCTATAGTCCCCAGCAGTCTCAAAAGTATTTGCATTATTGGCTGAGATCCAATGCCTGTAGAGTAAACACATTGTCCGAGTGGTTCAGGGAATAGCTCGTCAATTTATCCCCCTCCCCCCGTGAAAGAAGGGAAAAAATGGATTTGACAACTCTTTTCAGTGTCACCTTATGTCTACTTCATGTGGCTGGTAGACATGGTGCGGGGCAATGAACAGCAGCATCTTTCTCCTCCTTCCCGGTGGCAGATGGTACACTGCAGTAGGGACTGGTAACTGTCCTTGTCATCAGCCATGAGTCTCCTGGCTGGCCTCAGGTGAGGTCGGCTGGGGCGCTTGGGTAGAAATAGGAATGACTCCCGGTCATTCCAGTAGATGGTACAGAATGTCTGGTACCATCTTCATCATAGCAATGGTGCTGAGCTCCATCAGCCCCCCTTTCATGTGTAAAGAAGATTCTGTACTGCCTGGACTATCATAGCAGGGATGCTGGCTCCTCTCCCCCACCATTTAATGTCCTGCCCAGACCATCATGCCGCTGGAGGCTGCCTCCCCTCATTTATCTCACTAACAGTCAATGATTCTTATTCCTGTTTCTTTATTACTTCATCACACAAATGGGGGACACTGCAATGTAGCCAGAGGGTTGGGGGAGCAGGGAAGCAACGGGTGGGTTGTTGCAGGGCATCCCTAGAATGGCATGTAGCTCATTTTTCTGTGGGATCTGACACGGAGCAGCTGTGATCTCTGGTTCTCTGGTACACTTGCCCATATTCTAGCGCTGACTATTTTTAGATACCATAAGGCGGATTGACTCGGGGAGTCTCCATTTTTGTCTTTGCGCCCCGCCGACCTCAGCCAGGGGCACCATGAAAGCAGCAGACGGTACAGAACGACTGATAACTGTCAATCTCATCACAATTACAATGCACAGCGCAGCGGTACGAACGGCTGATAACCGTCTCTGCTATCTTGCAAAGCAAATGAATGCTGCTGTGTAGCGCTGCAGTACCGCCTCTGTTAGCAACATCCAGTAGACTACAGTGACAGTAAAAATAAGCTGAACGGGCTCCATGGTTGCCGTGCATATGGCATTCTGCCAGGGCAATCTAGGGAAAAAGGGCGCGAAATATTGTCTGCCATTGCTTCATGGAGGAAGGAATGAGTGATGACATTTACCAGAATCACCCGCGACCTATCGTTTTGCCCCATCATGCATTGGGTCTCACCCGAATTCCCAATGGGAGGGAGACGGCGGGAACTATGGGATAGCTACAGGATAGATACCCACAGTGCAATGCTCCAGAAATCGATGCTAGCCTCGGACCATGGACGCACACCACTGGATTAATGTGCTTAGTGTGGCCACATGCACTCGACTTTATACAATCTGTTTTACAAAACTGGTTTATGTAAAATCGGAATAATCCCGTAGTGCAGACATACCCATAATGTGACACAGAGGCCCATAGGTGGTTCACTACTCTGTCAGCAACTCTTGTCAGGCCTGGCATACTCACAACAGCTCACACACTGGTTTCAAAATCTGTAACTAAAATGGTGTAGTGTGAGATATTATATACAAACTGATAACACTCTGGTCCTGGAAATCTTTGTTTTGTACAAATTGGATGTGTACAAAGAATTATAACTAAGTGCTAGGATTATGTTCTTAAAACGTGTTTGGCAAGCAATGAATAAGCCCAGTCCGCCCTAGATGAAGGAATGCGTATTTGCTTTTCTGACCAGCCTGGACATCAGGCAGCAACAATGAAGGCAAATTTACATATAAGGTAAACAAAGCTATCAAGCAGGAGAAAAGACAAAATGAAGTTACACCCCAGCAGCAGGGTGAAGAAACTTTGTCTGGGCTTAGTTTTCAAAGAACACATTTCAGAGGTTTACTGAGCCATAAGAAGAAGGGGAGAGATCCCCCCAGTTATCCATTACTGGGCATCCCTTTGATAATCTTTGTCACTTGCCTCTGGATCCTTTCTAGTTTCTCTACATCTTTTCTATACACTGATGACCAAAATTGGACATATTATTCCAACTGAGGCCTAACCTGAGCTGAGTAGAGCGGTACTATCACCTCCTGTGACTTTCCTCTGTTAATGCTACCTAAAATTGCATTTGCTTTTTTTGCAACAGCATCACATGGCTGACTCACATTGGGGTTGTAATCCACCACAACTCTCAGGCCTTCTCAGCAGTGCTGCTGCCAAGCCAGTTATCCTCCATTCTATATTTGTACATTTGGTTTTTCTTCCTCAAGTGAAACAACTTACATTTGTCTTTGTGGGATTTCATTTTGTAGCTCTCCAATTTATCAAGATTCCTTTGAATTTTAGCTCTCTCCTTCACAGTGTTTGCAATCCTCACCCCCAGCTTTGAGTCATCTGCATGCTCTCTATTACTACATTCAGGTTATTAATGAAGATGTAAATAACATTGGACCCAGGACAGATTTCTGTGCAAACCCTCCTTCCAATCTGACATCATTCCATTAATAGCTACTCTTTGTTTGTGGTTGTTTAATCAATTATGTATCCACTTAATGGTAGTTCCACCAAACCCACATTTCTCCACTTTGTCATGTGGGACTGTGTCAAAAGCCTTGCTAAAGTCCAAGTATATTATATCGCCCACTTTCCCCCTTGCAATTTCTCACTTGCAATGTTATATTACCTTACACACAGCACTCATTACATGATTCATACTGAAGTACTAAAAAACAATGCCAAGCAGAGCACACTACAACAACAACACACATTACTGTGGCTCACTATTGAAATGGTCTTTCAAAGCCTCCTTGAGCTGTATATCTCCCTATTGAGCTGCTCTTATTGCCCTGGTATCTGGCTGCTCAAAATCAGCAGCCAGGCATTTTGCCACCACTCTCCACCCCTGCAGAAACTTTGCTCCTTTGCTTCACAGATATTATGAAGTGCACACCAGGCAGCTATAATAACAGAGATTTTTTCACTAAAGTCTAATGGTGTGAATAGACAGCACCAGTGTCCTTTCAGATGGCCAAAGGTACATTCAACAGTCATTCTGCACCTGCTGAGCCTCTATTTGAAGTGCTCCTTGCTGCTCTTGAAGTGGCTGGTGTACGGCTTCATAAGCCAGGAGAGTAAGGGATAAGTTGGGTCTCACAGGATCACTATTGGCATTTCAACATACCTAATAGTAATTCGCTCATTTGGAAAGAAAGTCCCTCCTTGCATTTTTCTGAACAGGCCTGTGGTTTTAAAGATGCATGCATCATGCATCTTCCGTGACCAGCCCATGTTGATGTTGGTAAAACATCCCTGGTGATCCACCAGTGCTTGCAATATCATAAAAAAGTAGCCCTTTCAGTTCTGTTGAGGTACTCCATGGCAAGGTGGTCTGGTGCCAAAAGAGGGATATGAATGCCATCTATTACCCCACTGCAGTACAGGAACCCCATTGCTGTAAAACCATTCAGAATGTCCCGCAGGTTGCCAGGAGTCACAGTCCTTTGTGGCAGGACACAATTAATGACCCTGAACACTTGCATCCCTTTCCACTCTGCTGAAAGAGTGCTCCTCCAAGCCCTCTGCTCCTTATCCGCAGCACCACAGCTCTGCGGAATCTCTTGGAAGGTGTTCTCCCATATTCTCTTGCTTCTCCTTATGTGGCTGAGCTGCTTTTCTGGTGTGGATGGAAGGATTCTCAAGCCCACATTTCTAGCTGCACAAGACACAATGCACAGAGGTACTATGATGAGTGTTTTCACTCCCCTTGAGCCACACAAGTTACAAGCATTACATTCTCACCTTTCCTCAGGATTCATAGAGCACAGCAGCAGTCCCAGCCATGGTGAGTACGGCCCTGGGGGAAAGAGGCTATCTGGGACAATGAAGGGGAGCACATTGGCGTCAGTATTATTTGCAGATAGGGCACTTTAATTGAATACTGGCAGCATTTTCCACAGGCTGTGGTGATTTTAGCTGATCTCTCTCTCCTGAGGGTAGTGGAGCCTGAAAGGAAACAGCTCCTGTATGCACCTGGCTGCAGACCAGATCTGTATGCTGCTAGCCTGTGTTCTGTAATGATGCCTGCTGAAGTAATTGGTGACCGGCATGGGAAAGTGTCCTACCACGGTGGGAAGAATAAGGTGGCCTTCCCCAGAAAGCTTTGGCAGAGGATGCAGACTGCCTCCAGGAAAGTTTCCTTGAAATCTCTATGGAGAATTCCCAGGACATTCTGGTGCATGTAAACAAACTATTCCACAGGACCCCTTCTGCCTAGCTGCACAAAGCAATAAGAAGCAGATAGCAACTGTACCTTCATTTGTTATTTCACTATCTCTTCTCGCATGATTAAAAAATAGTAGACAAACAAATGTGTCCTGAAATATCAAAGCAACCTGCATACTAACCAGAGATCCCTTCCTCCGCATCAAACTTGTCGGTGCTGGACTGCTGGGAGTGGCTCAACTGCTCCAGCATCAGAAAGATGTCCTGGCTTGCTGTGCCATTAGATCCCCTGGTTGTCTGTCCCCCATTCTCCTCCTCCTCCTCTTCCTTGTTCAACACTTCCTCCTCACTGTGTACTGTGGGGGCCTGTGACTCCAACTTCCCCAAAGTATCCCCAGGTCTTTTGGTGTTGGTGGTGGAGTCTTCTCCAAGGACAGTATGCAGCTTCTTGTACAAGCAGCATGCCTCTGGCTCTGCAAGAGAGCAACTATTTGCCTCCTTTGCCTTCTGGCATGCCTGCTGCAGCTCCTTGATTTTCACATGGCACTGCTGCATGTCCCTGTTGTAGTCCTTCTCCTCCATGCTCCAAGGGATCTGCTCATATATGTTGACATTTCTATGGCTGGTTCAGAGCCTTAAGAGCCTCTTATCCCCACAGACCCAGGAGATCCACTACCTTCTGTGTACTCCAGGCAGGAGTGTGTTTGCTGTGTGGAGCCAGTATGGTCAGCCGGGCAGTTGCTAAGTGAGCTCTCCATGCCAACCAAAAAGGAAATGGAATTTCAAAAATTTGCAGGGCTTTTCAAGAGGAGGGGCATGTATCTGTATACCTGGTCGCAGGGCAGCAGAGTTCAAAATGATGACCAGAACGGTCACAATAGGGCATGGTGGAACACCTCTTGGAGGCCACTAAATTCAACATAAGTAATGCAGTGTCTACACTGATACTGTGTCAACCTAACTACGCCAACCTAAGCACTATGCCTCTCATGGAGGTGGAGTTATTAAGTCAGCATAGCGGACGAGTTACAATCGGTGGGAGCAACATTTAATGTAGATGCTTACAGAGTTAGATTGATGGAAACTGCCTTGTGTTGACCTAACTTTGTAGTGTAGACCAGGCCCAAGTATCTTGAACATCTGCCCCTTAGACGCTACAGTGATGGGCATCTCTAAAAATACCTAATTACTGGAACTGTAAGAAAATGCTTTATCAGCCTTTTGTTTGTCTAATAAATATTTCAAAAGAATGACAATATCAAAATAGTCACAGAACACAGTCTACATTTTTTCCTAACAATGAGTAAAAGTGGTCCACAAGAAATGTGTATACACCCCTGAACACAGGGCTATTCAGGAGAATGGAGGTAGATTGAAGACAATGACTATATTTCACCTCTCTGGCTTTCTCTTCGCTACATTTTATCATGTTAGAATACAAGGGTGTAGAGCTGAGTTAGCTAATACATTGTTTACATGACGTGGCAGTCCAGTTCGGCAAGTACAAGTGAGCATTGGGTCAGCTAGCCCTACTTAAGCCCTGGTCCCAGTTATATTTTTGCTTCATCAGTGCTGAATCCTGAAGGCCAAGTTTACAAAAAGTAACGTATGCTATAAATGTGATGTTTTCCTATACTCTTTCTGGCAAGAAATTTTAATGTCTATAACATTCCAGCAACATCCCGAGAACAAGATGTCATACTACTTCATGTTTAACTATTCACATAATAGCAATTTGCATGGCCTTGAATATTCTTCTAGAATGTTGTTGTTCTCTTTATTTGATAACTTATTATACAGTATCTCAGTAAGCAACTAGGACAAAGCTGGCCATCTCAGATTTTCTAGCAGGACTTCAGTGCTAGGAGAATAGAGAAACTATAACTGGCCCTGAACATCGGGGTTCCAGTCTTGGTCCCCGAATACAAAGCAACAGTCTGCACTTGCTACTGAGACAGATCTGCCTTCCCAAGACTACTTACTCCTCCTCCTCACTAAAACAAAGTCTGTGCTTTTCTCTCTGAGATGGAATGAGAGTGAAGTCCTCAGATGGCTGAACACAAACACAGCTTGTATCCTTTCCTTTTCAGAGCAGAGGGAAGGGATTACACTCCCTCCCCCAGCTAATTCCAGACCCATATGCAGGTCTCAGCAGTGGCACTGGAACCCTTTTAATAGTGGCACTGCTGAAAGCCAGCTCCCTTACCCCTGTCTGTGCCCCTCTCCCCAGCTAGGGCAGGAAGCAGTGCCATGTCTCTGGGAGGGGGGGATCCAGACAGGGATAAGGGGGCAAAGGCTGGGGGCGGGCATGGGGCCAGGAACAGATCCCCAGGCATGGGGCCCACAGCCAGGACCCTACGTGTGGGGCCAGTAGCAGAGCCCCAGCCATGGGGCCAGTGGCTGGGTCCCTGTGAGTGGGGGGATGGGTGCAGGGCCTAGGGCATGGGGCCAGTGAGCTGGGTCAGTGCTCCAAGAGTAGAGCCCCAGTGTGTGGCCAGTGGCCAGGAAGTGGTGCCGGCCACTGGGACCCAAGCCCTGAGTGCCAGGCCAGTGGCTGGG
This sequence comes from Chelonoidis abingdonii, assembly GCF_003597395.2. Taxonomy (NCBI): domain Eukaryota; kingdom Metazoa; phylum Chordata; order Testudines; family Testudinidae; genus Chelonoidis; species Chelonoidis abingdonii. The sequence goes on from NC_133769.1 coordinate 231,700,974, forward strand.
ACCTGAGCATGGGGCAAGGGAGCAAAGTCCCAGGCTTGGGGCACCAGGAACAGGGTCCCTGGCATGAAGCCCCAGGCATGGAGCCAGTGGCCAGGAGGCAGGACCGGCAACCAGGACCTAGGGCTGGTGGCTGGGGATGGAGGCCTGGGCATGAGGCCTGCACCCCTACCACCCCTAGTTTCGACACCTATGGCTCTCTGGGCTTCTTTTCCATTTGGGAAGCAAAGACCCACAGTGAGAGGATTCTAGGTGGGCAATCCTTTCCCCATTTGTTGCTTAGTGAGGTAAGATAGCTAACAAATCTCAAGCTTCTGAATATAAACTTATTTACTGTTGGTGTCAGGAAGAAGTTTTCTTCCATCTGTCCTCCATAAACAACACAGTTTAATTAGATTGGTTTGTTATGTGCGCGCACACACACACACACACACACGCTTGTTCTGTGTTGTAAAAGTAATCGGCCATTGTTAGATGTATAGTGAGTTAGATTAACTAATTGTCTGAGCCAATATGGTCACAGCTTTGTTGATTAATGGCTTTGGCAAGACTTGTTATTTGTATCACATCGTAGTTGTGTAGGCCACTGTACATGGGACAACAAAACTCTTATTAAAGCATAACGGTAGGTGCTTGCATTATTATAGAGCACCACAGAAAGTTAGCTTTGTTTAACTAAACCCCATTTACCCTTAATTTCCCACATATAATTCCAAAGCAAGAACTAGACTAACATGTAATTCAGCACAATTGAAGTAGTTTGGTACCCTCCTACGTTAGATTGCCATACTCCCAGAGTGCCGATCAGCAGAAGCACTGGAACTGGATAGCCTCAATTTTAAAAGGGAGATGGAGTGGAGCAAAAGTGTTTTCTGTCAAAGGGCTTCACCTAGGGAATAAGTTTTCCTCCCTTACGCTGACCCTCAGGACACTCTCCAAGGTGCATTAACTTCTGGGAAGGATGGGGGCTTGATGAGAGTTAGATCTTCATGATGGAGGTCAGGTAGGGAGTTGTGTGATTGGTATAGGGTTCTGTTCTATTGATTATTGGGGATAGCTGCTGTTTAAATCCATTTATATTTTTGTAATAGGTAGTGGGGTGCCTAGAACCTTGGCAAAATACACACAAATTTAAATTAAAAAACATTCATAAGAACGGATGACAGTCTGAATACACAAATCTAACAGCTACAGTTGCAAAGTCATACAAAAAAATGTTGAGGGGCAATGCAGAGTTCCTGGGTGCATAATGTATGACAGCTGTTCAACTTGCAACACCCCAAGCGAAGGCCCGATAAGGTTAGAGACATCTGCTGAAAAACACCACTACTCTATTAAAATATGGATCACTGAAGTAAAACTGCTCTAAACCAACTAATCAACTTATGGATGCAGATATTTTCACTACAGACACACAGAATATAATTACTTCCCCACTGTTTAGGTATCCCAGGATATTGGCCTTGAACCTAATTTATATTTTTCCAAGACAGAGTTAATCAATAGGGACGCCAAGGCCCAGGGTGTAAACAACTGTATTTCTGCCTGTTTATGCAAGATTGCTTATATTAGTGTACCTGCCTTCAAGTAGCCCCGAGAGAGAAAAAGCTGAATTTTATAATTGATGGCAACCGATGTATCCAGCTTCATTAAGACAGCCATGGTTTTTCATTTCAGCAAAGGTTCAATCAACAAATAAAGCCCTAATCAAATTTGAGCTTGAAATTAAAGATTGGCTGACCATCCCTTGACATTACTGTACTGTAATAAAAGAAAAGAAGATAATCCATATTAGGGGGAAGGCATCCAAATATTAAGGACAAACAGACAATGGATGCTATGCATCCGAAGAAGTGAGCTGTAGCCCAGGAAAGCTTATGCTGAAATAAACTGGTTAGTCTCTAAGGTGCCACAAGTACTCCTGTTCTATTTGCAGATACAGACTAAAACGGCTGCTACTCTGAAACCTGGAATTAAGGTTTTAGTATCTCAGCAATCGCAAATTAGAGAGCTTTAGTCAGCTTCAGTTGCCACCATTCTTTGCCCAGTACTTATCTCATTTCCTGTTATTGAAAGGGAAGAAAGATACTGTGCATTAGGGTAACAAGTAGCTTTTCTAGAAATGTATATGAACATTTTTCTTGTAATGCACAGACAATATGTGAGAGTGCCTTCAGTCAAATACTTCATAGTTTATGGTTTTCAATCCATTCCTAGTAAACTAGTATTTATAACAAGGGCTTAGAAGGATCACCATGGCACTACAGTACTATTTAATGTTCTTTGCATAGAATAGTCAAGGCTCTTTGCCACTGTCATTTATTAAATGTTTCCCAGCCAAATTTGTAAAAATAATGAACAAATGGAAAGTTCTTTCTACTCAGACTTCAGAGTGCTGTATAGCCAGCTTCTCTATGAAGATGGTTAGTGCCTTTACTGTCCTCTGCTGGTACATATCAAAAGTGCTGCCTCTTCAAAATAGCTATAATATTTTTGTAGGCAATGTAATTGAAGCCTTGTCAGTCCCAGGTCAGTTTTGTTATTGGCAGTCCCAGCCCTGATGAAGGACACAGCCTGAACAATGTTTTAAAGAGAAAAAAAGATGTGAAAATATTAGTACAATCAAGAATTACATATCTTAATTAAAGGAAGTCAAGACTGAGTAGAATCCCAAATAAATCACCAAATAAAGACCCCCTTGCTTGGGAGCCTTTTAGCAGGTCCCAACCACTGCCCACATACTCCACCATGTTGCAGAGTGAGTACCAATCCCCTGCATTGCCCTGGGGGAGGGGTAAGGGCGTGGTAGCCCCATGATTAAGTCAATATGGTTGCGCTCAGCCACAAAGCTGCATAGTCAAAAGCCCAGAGTTGACGGGCCCCCACCATTGTCCAGAGTCAATGGAAAAGGGGTTTGGTAGGAGGACCCAGGCTCACCCTGCTCCACCAGGTCCCAGCCCAGAGCCCTGGAGTAGCAATGGGGTTTGCCAGAAAGCTGTTGGGGAATCCACCTGCAACTCACCAACTGCTTCAGGGATACTGACTAGTCCCTCCCTGGTCTGCTTCCTACCATGGCTCCTATAGCTGAAGTCAAGGTGCCTTCGGGGTCTCAGGGTGCCTTGGGTGGTGATTGCAGTCTCTCTAGGGCAGTAGTCCCCAACGCGGTGCCCGTGGGCGCGTCTTAATGCGCCCGCGTCCTGGCCCCCGGGAGGGCATCTGCCGAAATGCTGCCAAATTTCAGCAGCATTTCGGCGGGGACGCCTCTCGATGATGATGCTTGTCGCCAACAAGTGATGTCATCGAGAGGCGTTGCCTCCAAATTTCAGCGGGGATGTTTCTCGATGACGTCATTTGTTGATGGCAAGCGTCGTCATTGAGAGGTGTCGCTGCCGAAATTCGGCAGGTGCTCCACCGCCGCAGTGGTCCTTCGGCTGGCGCCCGCCAGCCAAAAAACTTGTGGACCACTGCTTTAGGGCATCTGCAGGAGGCTGGGGGCTTGTCTGGGCCTCAGCATCTGCTGCTCCTGTTACCATATGTGCCCGTTACTTTGGGGTACACTCATTTATTAGAGTTACTCTTCTGGGGCGGGGTCTGTAATTCTATCAATGTACTGCTTGTATCAGTTTGTGTTTTCATATGGAGCTTTACTTCTCCCTTCTGCAAGTTCCCTCTCAATGGAGCTATCCTGCAGGACCTAGGTTGCCTAGGGCTGGGTTCCTCCAGCCCCAGAACCAGATGAACACAAACACACACACACACGCACACACATTAACAGAGCAAGTCTGAGTGGACCAGATCAATCAGCACTCTCAAGCTGACCCCTTATATGTCCCTGGACTCAGCGGACTGGGTCAAGCAGCACTTTCAAACTACCACCCTTATATGCCAAAAGGTACACACTGAAATAGAGTAAGCCTGAGTAGTCTGGGTCGAGCAGCGCTTTCAGGCTGTCACCCTTATATGCCTCTGGGCTCAGTAGTCTGGGTCAAGCAGCACTTCCAAGCTGCCATCCTCTTATACCCCACTTTCACATTACAATTGTACTGGCAGTAACCCACTTGATGAGCAAACCCCACAGTATTTTTGGGCACTACAGAGATCTTTAGCTTAGGTAAGAGGAGCATTGCTTCAGAATAAATGGGGAAGCAAAATCACAAAAAAGTAAAGTTCATAGAGAGGGAGGGAGAGAGAGAGAGAGAGGGGAAGCAACCAGCTTAACCATAAAAGTTATTTATTGAATAATAGTGATAACCACATAAGGAGAGCCTAAACAAACATAATAGTTACATTATTAAAGATCACAAAAGTCATATATAGACAACTATACCTGATCAAATAAGTCAGGGTTAGAAAGTTATACCTGAATCAGAAAAGAAAACACAGAGAGAGAGAGAGAGAGATAGAGATAGAGAGAGAGAGAGAGATGGGGCCTTACCACTCCATGAAGCATGAACTGGTCAGGTTTCCCAGGTGATGGTGTTAGCTCAGGGTCCTGAGTGCTGGATATAGGCAGAGCCCTCAGCATGATCACTCAGGAGAAGATAAATTCCCGGCGGAACTGATGCAGACTTTGGATCCAGGCATCAAAACACTTACTTGAGCATGGGCTGGGTTTTTTGTATGGAAACAACAATGGTTCAAGGGAGAACACTAGATTTGTTTATGGGTAAACTGATGACTCAAGGGTTTTCTTTAGGCTAGACAATAGGAACTGATTGCTCTTGGCTATGAGTGGTGTTCCTCAGGGGTAAAAGTAACTTAAATGACTTGCCGGTACTCCAGAATCCTGCAGAGGGGAAGGGGCCTCAAGTGGAAGAGGCATGTCCTCTATCGGAAGAAGTGGGGCCTTTAAATCCCAGGGCTTTTAATTCAGGATTTAAAGGACTCGGGGATTCAGCTGAAGCTAGGAGCCAGACCCTTTAAATCACCGCCAGAGCTACCAGCTGCAGAGGTGGCTGGAAGCCCTGGAGTTTGGGCAGGGGTGAAAGTAATTTACATTTCTTACCCATATGGTCCAAACACAAGGAACCCACCCACCTCTCCTATGTACTTCATGGATCCCTCCCATTGCATGACATAGATAGAAAAAATAAAGCTACCAGTACTGTCTGTAATAAAACTTTACTATTGGAATAAGCCTGAAACAGTGAAAACTCACTGTCACATTTTTCTCTGTGTCTTCCCTCCTCCTCCAGCCAGGCTGAGGACACTGGTCTCCATGCTTTCTCCCTGCCTGGCACTGAGCAGCAACTGCAGGGGCTTCCCTCTAGCTTGCAGCAGGGAGACTGGTTGAGGGAGGGAGAAGCCTGCCTCCTGCATAAGAACAGTTTAAACTTAGCTGTTCCCCGCACGGTTCAGTAACATTTCAAAGAGGATCTGCAAACAGATTGAACATCACAACCATGAACTTCTGCTGGGGAGGGAATGAGATAGATTTGAATTTGGAAATGGTTCCTGATTTTGATTGTGTTTTTTGTGTATAGTAGATCCCCTCATCCTGGGGCCAGAAAAGAAATGCCCTTGCCATGGTCACACACACCCTCCCCACCCCAAGAACAACTGGGAGTGAAATTAACAAGGATGCCAGAAACGACTTCTAACCCTGGGGGCTGAACTGCGCAGGGAACAACTGAGTTTAAACTTTTCTTATGCAGGCAGCAGCAGCAGGCATCTCAGTCAGTGTCCCTACTGCAAGCTAGAGCCTAGAGGAGAACAGCTGCAGGGGGGAAGGAACACAGAACCTTGTCTGCAGCCTGGGTGGAGGAGAGGGAGGGAGGAGATGAGAAACTAATGTGACAGTGACTTTTCCCCTTCCACCTGCATTTATTAGCTCGGGATTTAAGCAGTGGAGCCAAATGCTTGTATTTGTTGTGTATATTAGTATTGGAGACAAAATCCCCTCATCCAGGGGGCAGACAAGGACTGCCCCTGCCATGGTCAAACACACCCTCACCACTCCCCCCTGCTACTGTGAGTGAAATTAACAAGGATGCCAGAAACCACTCCTAACCCCGAGCGCTGAACCACTCAGGAAACAGTTGAGTTTAAACTATTCTTATGCAGGGGGCAGGCTTCTCCCTCCCTCGGCCAGTCTCCTTTTCTTACCAGTCCTCCGTACCTGCCCGTACCTGCTTACTTTCACCTCTGGTGTTCCTTCCAGGGAGCTCACAATGCAATTAAGCAGCTTCAGTATTTTGGATATCAATCAAGGATTCATTACTAGAATTGGTCTGATAACTGCTAAGCTGGGTGTGTTCAGGTGTAGGTGCATTAACATCTGGAGCAGAAATCCCCTATCATGCAGTGCTTCCCTGCTTTTCTGGTCCCAGAGTTCAGTGTGGTTCTTACCTTAGAATCTCTGTTCTCCATTCTGTTTGCTAATGGAGATGCCTCCCTGCCCCATATTTGATGCAGATAAGGCTAGTGGAGTTATCTTAATCCTATCACTCTTGTCAGGAGGGGTTTAGGTGTGTCTCCCACCACCTTTTATTGCTTTCTGTAAGTCTTCTCTCTGATTGGTTTAGTTCAAGCAGAGGCTGGGGGCGGGGTGTCCTTCATGAGTCAGACAGGCTAGATACTGCACCCTGAATCCCCAAGAACACAGAGTTGACTTGTATCACTCCCTCATCCAGGTACCTGGCTGCTCCTCAGCTGGAGCTGGCAAGGCACATTCTTCCTCCACAGCAGTCCACCTGGACTGAGTTAGGCTGCTCCCTTTTATACTGCTGCAGCAGTTGGAGCATGCCCAGTAGGGTTGAGGGGGCATGGCTTCTGCTGCTCAAAGAGCTGCCTTAACGCATTCTGCTCCAGTGCAGGGCCAGTATACTCCATGACAGTCCCCATTACCTTACTATGTGAGCAACTTAGTACTAGTCAGTGGTACTAGGGGTTGACATTTAATATAAGCTTCCTGTTGATATTTGCAGACTGGGTAGGCGTAAGCTCTCCTTAAAATCAAATACCAGGGTTTTTGCATACCTATATATGTGTACATGCATGTTTATACAATACAATTCCAACTGGGTTGTACCTTTCCTGGGTGTCATCCATGATTCTGTGTGTTAGTTCTACGTTAAATTTTTACATACTAGATTCCAGCACTTGGCTGATTTTGCTACCTTTAGAATTATACAAACAATGCCCAGCTTGAAGTAAATGTCTCAGTCTGCTATACATTAAAAATAATGGATGCACATATAAAAGATTAACACATTGCAGACATTCATTTAAAACTGAAAAGTGGATATAACGGCATTTATAAAACCTTTATCCAGAAATACACATAGCATAGCTCAGAATAAATAGGAAATAGCTTTTAGCTTCAGGAACTGTACAGAACCTTTGTTGTTATTCTAGAGCTCCTATTGTGATTTTACATGAATTTGCTCTTGAAAGGAGTTTTTTGAGAACAGCAGTTGATGTTCTCCATGTCACATAAAAGCCCCATCAATCTTGACTCATAAAGTGAGAAGAAATACTGGACAGAATAAGCCAGGGCTGTGTGTGAGCTATGCAATGTTGAATTAATGGATAAAACTTTCATAAATGCCATTATATATACAAGGCTTTGGTAATTTTATGAGTTGCCCAAAGTGAAAATTCAGAGCTGAATTATTCACTCAGGGCAGTATGAATTCTCTTCTCCCCTGGGAATCGATTTTCAAGGTTTCCTCTAGGTTGTGCCTTCTTCCATCAGTCCATTGTTCTCTACACTGTTTAAGGTTGGATTGCTATTCTGTAGATACCGTGTTGCCCAGTAACCCTTGACAAAATCTCTTAACAAGCATCAGGGTGACTGATTCTCCACATGCTTTCCTCATTTCTAATGTGGATTTGCCATGGAAGACTGTGGATGTGCACAATTTTCAGTCAGATTTTGCTACACTACTGTCAGATACAGAACTGTCATCTATTTATCATTCATTATGCTCTAAGCAAATCTGAAATGGAGGCATATGCTAAACTCTCCCAGACTGATCAGTTATGACTGTAAGCAAGTCAGTTCAGAGACTCAGCAGAGGGGGCAGGACAAGTCAACATATGGCTGTCAGATAGTCATTCATTTTTCAAAACATTGAGCCAGATTCAGTTATATGCTCTGGTTGCTTTGTTCTGCTTTGGCAAAATAAGAATTGAAAACCTAGTTCAACCAGTTACTTAAACCAGGTTCATTGCTGCTTTGCATCAGTGAGTGATTTAAATAGCTTTGAATTCTTTTCTGCTTTACCAATTGAATTCCAGCTGGGGACTGGACCTGTCCCTGATGTGCATTGAAGGTAGCCATCTTGATACATCCCTTACTCCTATCAAATCATCTGAACTAACCTAGTTAGCTAAAAACTGTTGTTTTTTCTATCGCTCCCTGTGGCTATACTTTTTAGTCACAATTTACTATCCATTTTTCTATTTTAGCTAGAGACAAGCCCAAGCCATGAAGCTTGCTGTTGGATCTGAAGTTCACTAACGTTATAGGTTGTTTAAATATGAGCTTTTGCTTTGGGCCCCTATCTAATTTTAAAATGTAAGACAACCAACACTAAATTGCTGTTGCTACCTGTTTACTTCCGGGCCTTGTTTTTGTTAAACCACCTGTGCCAACAAACCTAGGGATATCTACAATGTCTAGTAGATCCCTGCTCTCCTCCAGGGATAACCCCTGTTCTCCAAGCCACTATTCTCTTTACCCAAACCAACCCTAAAATGTAAATAACTAATACTAATCAGGGTCTTGCATCAGTTAGGCAGTATGTTTCATGCTTTTCTTTATAGGTGTGACTCATACTTGTTGGTGCATTCTGTAGCTGTACCAAGGGACAAAACACCCATAGGTGAGGAAAACTGCATTTGTACAATCACCTTCCTCTGGGTACGTTGCCAGGGGGAGAGTAGTAGACACATCTTCAGCTGTTTTTGGAACTTTGCTAGCCAGACATAGAACCTATAGCGTGGCCTATAAGATCTAGCTGATTTCAACAAGCTAACTTTGCATTCTAATTTTTGTTAAAAATTCCACTGATGGCTGATTCCAGGAGAGAGAGGGATAGCCTGTTCCCCTGCAAGTGACATCACTTGAAACCTCCACTCCCTCTGCTGCTGACACTTCTGGGCTGGGGACAGAGCCCCTCTAAAAGGGATCCACTCACCATGCTGGCGCCTCCTGCTGGTCGTTCTGGGGATTAGCGCCACAGGTCGGTACGCCCTCTCTTGATGGCTCTTAGCCTACTCTCACTTCTGCTCCTGGACTCACATCACTCCAAGGACTGTGGCATCCTTTTCATGACACAACCGTCTGGCTGTGTCAAGATCTGTGCTCCCCTCTTCTGGAGGTGAGTGCTGCAGTCCAACTGTCCCGCCACTTCCCAGTGGCAACTGTAGCCAATTGCCTAGCCACGACCCCCGCCCCCTCTTTGCCCTTGCCTCCCGGCCTCTGCCTACAAAACCCGGAAGCCAGTCAGGAGCTCTCTCTAGCTCCCCTGGTCCATGCTAGCAGTAGTGCTCTGTCCAGGGTGTGTGTGTGTGTGTTTCATTTCCTTCGTTTCCTTCCTTCCTTCCTTCCGCTCTTCTTATATGGGCCTTTCAGGCCCTGATTGGCTGCTCCTCTCAGCCCCTCTCTTATTGGCTGCTTTCTGCATAGCCTTCCTAGGGCTCTATTAACCCCTTAGAGGCCCCCTTCCCCTTGTGGGTTGCATCGCTTGGTGCAAAGCCCTTTAGTTATACAAAACCTTAGCTTACACATTTCACCTCCTGTTGCAGGTTGTGGCTCCACCCCCACTGATGACATGTGACTTTGGTTTTTAACATGCTAATGGCAGCCCTCCCACCCACTGACGTCTATCAAAAAATTAATAATCAAGACATTAATTTAGGATGAAGAAACAAGTAGCCTTAATCAGACTAAGCCAATTGTTAACAACTTAGCTGATCCGATTTTCTTTGCCTGTATTAAAAATCCCATACACCAATTGTATATTTTAATAAATTACATTTTATACTTTATGATAGTTTGACTGAGTAAGAGCAGCAGGAAATCAAAAAGGTTATATGCAGGGACTGTCTTCTGTTAATTGAGACATAATGAACTATTTCTTCATGTCTTCCCAGTCAGTCTCTGAGGCTTTGTCCAGCAGATTAGAAATGGATTGAGAACCCTAAGCAAAAACCAATTAGATTTAGCAACATTGTTTCAACAGTAGTTTGTTAAAGAAACTATTAGAGAATGTAATCTGAGACTTCATTGGTCACTAGCTATTTCAATTCAAAGGACAGAGGACATTTTAGTTACTAAATTAGATAACTTCTACCCTTATGAATCACTTCAGGAAGACGGTAAATGAGAGTAATGAGCTATGATAGAGCTATTAGTGCATAGCTAATGAGTCTCCAGTGTGATTGATGTGTGTATTTTCTACACATGAATGGACAATTGCTTTTGACTAGTCTAAACAGAAGAATGTAGATAGACACAGGAATGGGGTTAAAGCAGTGGTCCTCAAACTTTTCAGGGTTGCCACCCTCCTTAACCCTCTCTGTGCTGCCCCTCCCCCAGAGCCAGGAGCAGAGCCACAGATCGTGGGGTGAGGGGGTGGACATGGACAGAGGTAAGGGAGCTGAGGCTGAGGCTGTAGCTGGGGGCAAGACTGGGGCTGGGTGTGGAGCCATGGCCAAGCCACGGGCAGGGACCGAGGTCAGAGCAGAGCTGGGAGCGGAGCATGGCTGAGTGGTGCTCCCTTCCTGCCGCTCATGGGGCTGACCCATACCCTGCTGTGCCCCCCTCCAAATGTTAGTATGCACACCCCCTATGGGGGCATGCCCCACAGTCTGGGGACCTCTGCATTAAAAGTTGGTGTAGTGGGGTTATCTATTCAGTCAGCAGACCTAGCGGCCAGGGACCAGGGGTGCTGGAACAATTTGTATAGTGGGGGTGCTGAGAGCCATTGAACCAAACTGTAAACCCTGTATATGATGGAAACCACTTCAAGCCAGGGGTTATGCAGCACTCCCTGCACCCCTAGTTCCAGCATCTATGCCAGGGACCACTGCTCTAGTCTCCTTTTTAGTTCAATGTGTCTGGTACCCCCTGAATGGGTAGGGGCTCCCCCTTCACTGGGTCCCAGTGGGAGAGCACAGGAAAATCTATACTTGGCCCACCTCCTGCTCACTTTCCCCTGGGCCACATCATACCACACCCAGTGCTTTAGTTTGGGGTGTGGCCACTGTTCATTTATAGTCCTTTGCTCCAAACCCCAGAGTCTCAGGGCTGATGCAGGCAACCCTATGGCGTCCTGCACATGGTCCTCCCTATCCCTGGAGTGATGTCTCAAAGGAAGGGGAGAAACAACTAGTTTTTAAACAACTACAGACAGACCTGCTCGGTAAGAGTCGCTGTTGTCATCATCATCATCATCATCATCATCTCAGGGGACCACGCCTCCAAGAAATAGTTTCTCTCTCTCCTCCCCTTGCCTAGGCTCCCGGAGCTCTCTCTATACTGCTCCTTTCCCCACAAGCATGCTCAGCAGTGCCTGAGGGACAGAGCTTTCCTGACCCAGTACGGCTCCAGCCTTTCCCCTGTCTTGGCCTGAGCGTGGGGTTTGTAAGTCCCCTCGCATTAGGCTACAACTTTGTGAACTTTTAAACAGACTAATGTTGTGGGACAACTGCTCCCTCAAACTACCAGGCATTAATTGGGTTTAGAGCGGTATCAACTAGCCTTAAGCCAGACACCTACACGAAAGGAGAGTCAGCTGCCTTAGCCCAACCTTTTTGAAGGAAAGGCAAGCTTCAGTTCAGCGGCTGACTCTTCCCACCAGGGCAAACAGGGGTACAGATGAAGGGTGTCTCAGTCTCAGCAAGGTTACGACCTTCTCAACCTTTTCAGCTGCTGAGTTAAATGTCAGCTGGCTCCTCTGCATGAATTTATCCCAACAGGTGGTCTCCAAAGCATTTTCCCCCCACTGGCTGCAACAACAGTTGTTTGTTGTTATACTACTCTTTTGTTGTTGCTTTCTCTGTCTTTATCATTCCATCAAGCAACCTACTGGTGCTGAGAGAAGAAGGGGGTAGGGGGAGACACATGGCATCTTGCCAATCTTCCCCCTGTTGGAAAAATTCCTTTCTGAACTCCAAAAAGGAAATCTAGTCAGACCCACAGTATGCCTGCAGCCCAGCTCCCCTGGTGATAACCTGGAGAGCAGGACAGCATTTGAAAGTCTGAGATGGGTCTTCAGTGACAAAGCAGCCACTCAGCTTCCCTGCCTTGCCCTACTTGGCCAGTAGGTGGCCACTGGAGGCACAGGCTCCCCTGCCCGGCCTCGGCTCCACGTGCATTCCAGATCGGGGAAGAAAGAAGGGTGGATATATCCATGTGAGATGGCAAGAGTCTACTACAGACCACCTAACCAGGAAGAAGAGGTGGATGAGGCTTTTTTTAAACAAATAACAAAATCATCCAAAGCCCAAGATTTGGTGGTGATGGGAGACTTCAACTGCTCAGACTTCTGTTGAAAAAATAACACAACAGGGCACAGATTATCCAACAAGTTGTTGGAATGTACTGGAGACCAATTTTTTATTTCAGAAGGTGGAGAAAGCTACTAGGATGTAGAGGCTCTTCTAGATTTGATTTTGACAAATAAGGAGGAACTGGTTGAGAATTTGAAAGTGGAAGGCAGCTTGGGTGAAAGTGATCATGAAATGATAGAGTTCATGATTCTAAGGAATGGTAAGAGGGAAAACAGCAAAATAAAGACAATGGATTTCAAGGCAGACTTTAGCAAACTCAGGGAGTTGGTAGGTAAGATCCCATAGGAAGCAAGTGTTATATTTTGAATCCTATGCAATTATATGTTACATCTACAGTATTATTAGGTGAGTTCACATGATTACCATTTTTACAATAGATGCCTAAGGAATGAATAAAGATGGCACATTTAAACTATGTGGGTGATTTAAATATAAAAAATAAAAGCCATTAATTTTTAAAAATGGGAGTCTCATTTTTCTTTTATGACTCCATTTTAGTTCACCGTTTGTTGAAAGAACTAGATTCTGCCATCCACATATTTACAGCTTGTTAAAGTGCTGCTTTATATACAAACAACTGCAGACAAAAACACTGCCTATATAACCAAAGAACAGATTTACTGTGGTGACAGGAGATCTCCTACTTTTATGTGATTAAGTCATTCTGTTATCATGTTACCACTGTCCCCATATTTTGCAATAACTGCAATTAATTTGCATCAGTTCTGCAGTAGTCATTTACCAAGACGTGCGACATGTTCCCCCTCAAGGTGCCACCTGGAACTGGGTACCACTGAGCCCCTTGTCCCACCAGCCTGGGCTCCCTCTCGCAGGGTACTGCTGTGACAAGCTGCAAACCTAGGATGACCAGACCACAAACGTGAAAAATCAGGACGGGGGGGGGGGTTGTAATATGAACCTATATAAGAAAAAGACCCAAAAACTGGGACTATCCTTATAAAATCAGGACATCTGGTCACTTTGTGCAAAGCCCTCCAGCCTGCACTTTCACCAGAATTCATACAGGTAGGGACACATCCAGCTTCAGTTACATGCAGGCTTTCTGTCCAGCCCCTGCAATGAACCAACAATAGAAAGGCTACAGCAAGGCAACTCCCAGCTCCCCAGGCACGCAGCCCCTCTGGAATATAAACCCAAAATTAAGCTATCTTGTGCGGCACAGGAAACCGTACAGCATAAGCTCATAAAGTTGGCTCCCTCCCTCAATGTGGAGAGGAATATGCAATAGTCTTTGCCCTTTGAGCTAAGATTAAAATACACTTCACTCCAACTCACTGGTTTAGATAATGCAAAAACAAGTTTACTAACTACAAATGATAGATTTTAAGTGATTATAAGTGATAGCAAACAGATCGAAGCAGATTACCTAGCAAATAAACAAAAATACAAGCAGGATGCAGATTCTTAATGGGCAAGTTGCATTTGCTTTACAGCTTGGAATCCCCATGTGTTTCATTCACAGGTTAGAAATCTCTTTAGCCTGGGTCCAGCACTTCTCCCAATTCAGTCTTTGTTCCTCAGGTGATTCCAGGAGTCTTCTGGGGACTGAAAAACTCCAGATGATGTCACTCCCTACCTGATATAGTTTTTGCATATGACGGGAAGTCTTTGTTCCCAAAGCTTGGTTCCCAGACCAGTGTGTGGAAAAATACTGACATCCCAAGATGGAGTCCAGAGACATGTGGTCCGATCACACGTCCTTATAGAGTCACAGCAGCCATTACTTGGAGGCTGTCTGTAGCTTCTCAGAACAGCTCCCCAGGTGGGAGATAAGCTTCTCCTAAGGCCTATTGTTTTTTCCTAATGGCCAATTGCCCCAAATAGGCCCTTCCCCACATACTATCTAGACTGAAAGTATCTTGTCTAGTGGATGTTACCCAGATGTAACTACATTTGAAATACAGACACATTGTAGGGATGTAAATACTATTTAAAAAGTTATCCATTTAAATGATTAAAATTATATCATTTAAATGTTAACTGATTAAAGGGAGAGGGGCTGGGACCACTCCAGCTGGTGCAGCTCAGGCTGGGGCCACTACGGCTGGCCGGGATGGCTGAGGCTGGGGCCGCTCTGGCCGGCTGGTGCAGGGCTGCTGGGGTTGCAGGCTGGACAGCACAGAGCTGCTGGGGTCAGTCGGCCAGCTGGCTGGTGCAGGGCTGCTAGGGTTGGCTAGCTGGCCCGCCTGGGGGGTTAATGGTTAAGGCAGGTTAACCATTAAGACTAACACTTACCAGTTAACGGCTTAATATTTTACATCCCTAATACATAGTCAATATTCATAATTTCAGATACAAAAATGATATATGGATACAACTAGGATAATCATATTCAGCATATCATTACTTTTCCAATGACACCTCAGATGACTTATCTTGCATAAAATGCATCATAATTATGCTGTAGCCATATCATAATAATATCACTATGAAGAATATGGGGTGCAGTGTCATAACATGTACTAAGGTTTTCTCAGAATTTGTAAATGATCAGAAGTATTTTGCATTGACAATGAATTCTGGTTTGGGAACTAATTAAAAATTTTACTACAAGGTTATTAATAACCCGTACAAGCAACCTTGCTGGTCACTGAATTTTGAGTAAGTTAGACCCATCTTAATATAATGTTGGGACAAGTATTAAAAAGGAGGCTTTCAAAAAGGAGTGAGGCTGATCTTTGAAGTACTTGTTCTCCTTACAAGATCTAAAAAACATCTAAAAAGGGCTTCCCAGTGGTGTTGAGCCAGATAGTTCCATATCACATAATTTATTGTTTCTTTTTTAAACTGTAAGCAATCCAATCAAAAAAAAAAGGAAGAAGAATCCTCTGTATGTTTAGATTGCATTACCATAACAAGTTAAAGCAGCTCAGAAACTGACAGAATTAAGTCACTTATTTCTCAAATCTAGCCACAAGATGGCATCTCACTATCACAGAATGTTTAGCAAGGGGAAATATATTTTTGAAAGAGAACTAGACAATTACCAATATAAATATAACTAAAGTCAAAGCAATGGAGATTGTTTTAATGGCAATAGCAGGGTCACCCAGAGTGGGGGGCAAGTGGAGAAATTTGCCCCAGACCCCAGGCCCCGCAGGGGCCCTGTGGGCTGCTCTGGGTTTTCGGCAGCACTTCCGCGGTGGGCCCTTCACTCGCTCTGGGTCCTCGGCGGTGGGTCCTTCAGTGCAGCGGAAGACTCGGATCAAGTGAAAGACCTGCCACTGAAGTGCTGCCGAAGACTCGGAGCGCCACCTGGTGAGTGCAAGCACCACAAGCGCCGGGGAAAAAAAAATCCGCGATTAGCGGCACTTAGACTGCTCTACCACTGCCACTTCATTCTTCAGTGGTGAGTCTTTCCCTCTGAGAGGGACCTGCCGCTGATTTGCCACCAAAGACCTGGCCCTGCCGCAGGCCACCGGAATCCTCTGGGTGGCCCTGGGCAATAATGTCCTAATGTTTTTAATTGCCATGGTACAAAAAATGAAATTGCAGTCTGAACACACCATTAATATAATGAGGGTACTTTGAGGATTTTTAGGCATTTTGATCATTAGAAGCTATTTGCTAACTTTGTGGTAATGGATTGCTTTAAAGTAAAAAGTTGGCAATGACTTCCTAATATTTTAGTACTATATAATTCTCAATGACTGAAAAAGTATCTTCAGATCCAATATAAAATGAATTAGGCAGATTTATGTGCAAAATTTCCAGGCATTAACTGGCAGTGAAATGTAAAGTAGAACTAGAGATCAATTTACTATTTTGAAATTATATTATTGTGGTACCAGGTTTCACTGGCTTTTGAACTGATGTAACAGGGAAGATCAGCTGTTTTTATTAAAGTCTATCTTGATTAGACTTGACCAAAAAAATGGAATTTCCCTCCCGGGAAATTTAAAAAAAAAAATTGAGAAGACTTTTTGTCTTTGTTAGGGATGAAAAAATCAAAATTTTGAAATTTTTTTGGCCATGCAAAACTTTGTTTCAGGAGAAGCAAACCAGATTTTTTCCATCTTGCACCTACCTGCCCAACTCCCCACACAGCTGCCTTCACATGCTACTTGGCTCCCCAGGGATCAGATAGCTCAGGAGGCAGCTGCCAAGGAGTTGGACAAGTGGTTCCCTGAGCAGTTTCCTCTCAGTGATACCTAGTTCCTCAGGGAACAGGCTGCCTGGGGAGTCATAGAGCCTAGGCTGGCAGGAAACCAGGGTGGCTAGCCTGGTTTCCATCATAAGTTTTGACAGAAGCGTCACATTCGCTCAGAATGTTTTGGTATGTTTTCTGATGGAAAAGTGTTCTGAGAGAAATTTGTTTGACAAGCTCTAATATTGTGATAAATATCTGGGGACTTATATGCACTCTAAAGCAAACACTGTTTAAAATATAAGGCCTCTAGTCGTTATATTTCTATTATAGTTATACAGCACCTCGAGGATCCCAAAGCACATTATTAACTTTGGACTAAATGTGGTGGTGTGATTCCATGATTATTTAATCGGGGCTAGGATTTAGGCAGATTCTGTGTGGTGACTCTGTACAGCATGGGCTGTTTTGGTCTGCCAGCTTGGGAACTATAAGGTCTCTGTGTGTCATGCTGAATCAATAAAGAATCCCCTTTGTGTTTACCGCACCTGAATGCTGTCTCTTCTCTATCATGAGAAGTACTGTTGCAACACCTGTCTGGACTTGGTGGGAGTGTGGGGAAGCAGATTGCACCAGCCTAAAGGATGGTACAGCCTGTGTACTCCCCTGCACACTGGGCCACTTGGAGAAGGATTGTGCCTCCATGAGTAAGTCCTTCCTCACACCATTCCTGTAATGGTGCAGGTCTGCACTGCCCCTGGCTCAGGCTAAATGCTCCAGTTGGCATCACTTCACCACCACTGAACTGCAGTCCCTTCTGAGCTGAAACACAACTTTTTTTTCCCCAGTAGCACACCGCACCACAGTCTAGGACAGCAAGTATACTGCATCCAAGTGAAACTGCAGGGAGAATTTAGCCACACAGGCTGTAATCATCCAAACTGGACCAAAAACAGGATTAATGGCTCTACTTTTTCAGAACGTTACATGAGATCTTTAATGATCATCAGAGGTCAGGAACTCAATTTAATAGTTCATCAGAAAGTCAGCAACTTAGTCTCCAATAAAATCCTGGGGTATTAGTTCACCTACTGCATCATCAGCACTGGTTCCTGTAACAGCTCTGTTTTGCTGAAGTCTCTCATTGAAGTACTGGACATATTTCATGCTGTAATTAGCTTCTGAGATCTAAGAAACTAAAGCACAGGGTACTATGGCTGCAGCCTTCTTCAAATGCAGCTTGGAGAAGTGCTGCATCATAGTTTTCCCAAGCAAGGGCCCTTTTTTAGCTGCATAAGGGACTTCTTGTTCCAAAAAATACAGTGAATGATGTGTGCAGCTCCCATTATTACTAATGGAAGGTGGATAATGTTTCCAAAAAGATACATCTAGCTTTGGGCTGAATAGTCACAATATGTGCAAAATAAGAAGGGTGGTTCCGTGGTTAGAAAATATCAGGGGAAAATAATCAAAACAGCTCTTTTCTTTCATACTGTTAATTCTTAAACATTTTTATCTGTTTCATTTGAAAAGGGTTCTCCATTGTTTGCAGTAGGACAGTAACGACGTGCAATTTAAGCAGAACAATTACCCATTGGACAGCTATGGCTGTTAGAGAACTGCCCAAATGATATTGTTATAGAGATCGTCCTAGATGCGATTCCACATTAGAACACACCTAGGGTGACATTACTGACACTTAGTGCAATCTCAGTAACTACAATAACTATACTTTATGACAAGTTTCACATCTGAGAATATCCTTCAATAGTTTACAATACTGGATCAAGATCTTTCTCACAAACGCTGCTAAGAAAACTGTATTCAGAATTATTAACTTTTTTACTTATAATAGTGTGGCTATTTCTCAATATGCTTCCTCTGCATTTGTGGGTTTTTATTTTAATATTAGGAGTGTTATTCTGTCTTGCACTATAGTTAAATCCTAAAACACCCAGTTCATCCACGATGCTGGGGAAAATCCTGCCATGGAAAATAAAGCCTCTTACTGGAAAATCTGTGGTATTTTAATAGCACTGCCTTTGTAACTTTGGGCTCCCTACTTCTGTCACCAGGCTTCCCATGAGCTCCTTACAGACTAAGCCAGCATCTTGACAACAAGACAAGGGCATGCACTTCTTTCTGGCCCACCCCTTTGCCCAACTATTTTATGTCAGGTTCTTTTTGGTCCCTGTTCTGCTTCTTACCGTAGTTCAGAAGTTTGTTTTCCCTGCCTTTGGGTATAATCTGCACTGGATACCCTAGAGGAAACCAAAAGTATCTCAAAGGAATGTTTGTTATAAAATCCAGGTTAATAAATTCACAGCTAGTCTATGGTCTAGGTGACAGTCTAACAAAGAGGTAAATTATGCTATTTAAGCAGAACCCAGGACAAGGAGAGCCTGAGTGCACTGCCCCAGGGGGAGCATCAGGAGCCGTTCTGCCTCAGGCTGGTGCAAAGGGACAATAAGGTACCATTGGATCAGGCTCTAAGAGAGTTTGATAAGGGATCCTGTTGGATCGAATGTAAATGGCTAGATTAACTAGCCATAGGAATGGTTAGTTAACCTGTCGTCTGTCTGTTTAACATTCTAAATGCTGTACTTTGTAAGCTCAGGAGACACTGTGCTAGAGGAGGGGTTTCTCAAAAGAGGTACTCCCCAGAATTCTACCAAAAGGCATTTTATTTAGCAAGGCTTCCCCTACCCCCCTTGAAAGGAATCCTCCAAAACATTTTCCCTTGCAGACATTTTGTCTGGAGAGTCCTTTCCCCAGAGAGTTTCCTCTTATCCCCTTACTAAAGGATTTTATTGATGATACAATTTTAATGTGTTCAAAGTATAATCTAATTTTGTTTGATTTGTGCCATATCATTTCTTTTAGCTAGGCTTACCTTCCCCCAAAAGTGGGCGGTATATTTGACGGGTGCATATTGTCTTTTTGCTGTTCTGGACTATGCTAGATACTGGTTGTGTGTGTGAAACTCATTTTACTGTAAGTTTATCTTCTTGGTACACAATATCAGACAACATTCCCATTGCCTGAATAACCGTGCAGTCATTATGAAGGCAGTAAGAATGGAGTTGCTAGCTTTCTGAGTAATTACTGTTAGATTTTGCCTCTTAAGATTGCAAAAAGGATGTTGTAATATTATATACAATTATCTTCACTTAGCTACTGTCTGACTGTTGGCCAAGCTATTAATGTACCAATATGCTTCTTATGGAATGCTATTATTTTCAGCTGAGCTGGAAATAAGCATACACTGAGGCCATAAATTACAGTGTTACCTTCATTGCCATGCATCTCTTTTTATATGTAGCCATCTTCCTTGACAAGGGTGAAATACACTTCAGTGCAAACTAGTAGGCTGGTATCTGTTGATTCACTGGTTTGCAATACTCACCTTGAGTCTTCATCTCCCTCGCCCTTAAGTGTGAATGTAACACAGCAGGTTGTTGGAAGGTTCTGGACATCTGTATTCCCCCTAAATATATCTGTCTTCTACTAACAGCAAATCCCTACAAGTGGGTGTGACAGGGCATCATCTTGCTCCTGTCTCTTTTCTAGACACAAACAGGTTGGAGACCGTCTTCTGGTCAAACATATTATGCAATTTATTTACTGCATTCTTCCTACCAGCTTTACAAATGCGTACAGCTCTGTATTTACAAGCCTATGATCCTTAGCTCACACTGCTAAGGAGCAGGGAGACAGAAGATATCTTTCCCCCTAAGTGATCTTTCCTGGCTGTGACTGTCAAAAGCCTGCTAGTCTCTCTCCTCCCACCTGAACACTTCCTCCTTGTGCCTTTTCCACTTTCTGGGCTAATTAGCCCTTTGGGCTCTCCTCAGCCCATCCCAAGCTATCAATTAGGCAGAACTTTGCCCCACAGGTTTACTCCAGAGAGATTTAATTGGCGATCCAGAGATGAGAGTGCTGTGGGATACGTGTTGCAAAGTCATCATCTATATGGGTAGGGCAGAAGCAACAATACAGTGGGGACCAAAGATACAGTTTCACTTCTGATGTTGGAGTTTCAGAAACAGAGAAGAGATTGAAACTGCTTTCAGTTTAAGCTGACGTGTCAGTTTTCACATATACTATTTTGGGGGTATATATATAATTTTATTAGAGTTTGGTGTAGCTTTCCTATTAGGATGGCAAGTGTGAAAAATAGGGATACTTTTTAGGGGGAGATATAGTTGCTTATATAAGACAAATTCCCTAATTTTGGTATGTCTGGTCACCTTATCTCCCCTATACATGTGTGTTACAGCAGCTGTCAGTCATTGTTTCCCAGGGGCTCCCACTTACTCTCAAAATTTACTAGTCTGAGCCTGCTGCACAACGCAGTTGCCATTTGATCAGAAATACACACCTGAGACAGTTAGCAAATTTCCCTATTCTGGTCTAGTCAGCAGGATTAGTCCCATTGTATGATATAGGTATTGTTTTTATTATTAGTTATTCATTATTAGTATTGCAGTAGTGCCCAAGCCCAGAGTCCCTAGTAAGGATGAAGGACCCTTGAATTCACTGCTGTCCAGACATGTAGGCAGGCACAGTCCCTGCCCTGAAGCATTTGCCATCTTGTATTTGTGTGTCTAAACTTAGTGACAGTGAAAGGTGCCAGTTTGACAGTCCCAAACAGTAAAGTTCCCTCGCCACAGAGTACATGAAGCATGATGCCAGCTTTTCAATGCTGACATGTCAGCGTGGTTTATGTCACATCTGGAAGAACCACTGCTAGGAGCAAGAGGTCAGTTCTATTTTCAAGCCTATTCTGAGATTGGCAATAAGCACAACAATGGTGGAAGGTGGTTTGGGGATATGACCTGGACTAGGAACACTTACTCATTTCATACATGCCTCTAAAATCCATCGGGGGTAACAACTTTTTGTCATTACTGCCCTGGGCTGAATTTGAATTGGCAGCTCAGATCTGAAATGCTCCATATCCTAGAACCAGTCTCCAGCATCTTCCAGTCTTCCAAAATGATGATCCAGGATTGCACTAGGCTTCCATTTCAAATCCTTTTGTGTGACTTAGTCCAACATTCCCTTATTTAATCTTTTTTTAGAAAATGCATAAAATGATTTGCCACTTTTCTTTCCACTAATACACAAAGGAGACACACCACACAATGACTTCAATTTTCAGTTTTTCTTTCTGATTGGACATTCACAGAGAGTAAAATTTATCCTTATGCAGTGGGGCAGCACAAGGTGTATGAACCAAGTGCTCCTTATTTTGAAGTCTTAAATGGAATTTAGATGGTGCACAGACTTTGTGCTGGCTTCTGCCTGGGACTGAATTTAATCCACTAGAACTTCTTTCATCAAGCTCTCAAAATGACTATCTGGATAGCCCCTTCTAGACCTGTAGCAGTCAATATTACTGCATAATAGAGCTCAGTTTTCTAATAACCTCCCATTGCCCTGGCACAAAGCAACTGCACACTAACCATGGTATCTTCTTTACCAGGGAAAATTGACCATCGGGTGACGAAACATGCACCTGGGCTTCCTTGCCATTAGAGAGCTTTAAAGAATGGAAGAGAACTTAGGAATTCTTTCCATTTCACTGCCTGCCTTACCACAGTCAAAGCTCTCCTTTTGTTGCCATCCACGCACTAGCCTATCAAACTTGATAGGAAGCAAGACCCATTAAGTATCAGAGGGGTAGCCGTGTTAGTCTGGATCTGAAAAAACAACAAGGAGTTCTGTAGCATCTTAAACACTAACAGATGTATTGGAGCATAAGCTTTCGTGGGTGAATACCCACTGCGTCAGATGCATGTAATGGAAATTTCCAGAATCAGGTATAAATATGCAGGCAAGAATCAGTCTGGAGATAACAAGGTTAGCTCAATCAGGGAGGGTGAGGCCCTCTTCTAGCTGTTGAGGTAAAGGTAACCATCTTACAGCAAAAAAACTTCAGGACCAGACTTCAAAGAGAAACTGCTGATCTTCAGTTCATTTGCAAATTTGACACCATCAGCAGGATTAAACAAAGACTGTGAATGGCTAGTCAACTACAAAAGCAGTTTCTCCTCCCTTGGTATTCACACCTCAACTGCTAGAAGAGGGCCTCACCCTCCCTGATTGAACTAACATCGTTATCTCCAGACTGCCTGCATATTTATACCTGCCTATAGAAGTTTCCATTACATGCATCTGATGAAGTGGGTATTCACCCACGAAAGCTTATGCTCCAAGTCCCATTAAGAAGACTGCATTTCCCATCTGACTGCATGATTCTGCCCTGTGCTACTAGGCCTTGACCAATGCATCATTAGTGGAAGAAAGTCAGAAACAGACTCAATTATTTGGTTGAATATGGGAGCCAGTACTTCAAAACTGCAGAGTAGGCTGTTAAGAAGGATCAGTCCTTTGGCAATGACCTCTTTCTCTGCAGACTACTTGCTGATTTGAACCTAAGACTCTTATTACAGATTCATGAATGATTTTAATCTATCTTGGCAGCTTCCATAAGCACTGCAGTCATCTGGAAGAAAAAAATCCTCAGCAGTCAGTACAAACCAATGCAGCCATGCTTTGTATTTGTCTCTCATAGATCAGGATACCTGGTGGAAAAAGAGAGTTTGCATTTTTTATTTTTATATAATAAAGTTCATCAGAAAAATGTTATATAGTTACCAAAAAATGTTTAGTGTATAATGCTAAATCAGATGCAATAACTGTTCTCAATATTATGTCTAGCAGAAAAATAACAAAAAAGTATTTATCTGAAATGTGTCTAGTCCTTGTTGTATTCTAAGGGTAATCAAAGGTTTACTAATAAAGTTTCAGAAGTTAACAGCATTTTAGCAGGAAAACCTGGCAATCAGACACTCATTTATTTCTTCATTTAATCTTTTCCCCTAGACATGGCTTTTTCATTGAACATTTAAAGGCAGTGTTTGTTGTGAACATAGGGCTAACAGATAGCAAACCAGATCCAAGAGTTTTATTTCCCTAGGACATTATGGTGCAAGATGGTATCAGGGATCACAAGTAACACTTCTTGGGATAGGTGTTTGAAGCACTACCGTCTGATATCTAATACTACAATCTGATATCTAGTGTCTGATATCTAATACTGCTTTCCTAATGTTATTTTTCCCTATAAGAAATCATTGCAGATGCAAGTGAGGTTACACTGTCACAGTTGGGAAGGAAAGTGTCCACGAGAGCCATGAATGCAAGGGAGATGTATTAAAATGTGTAATCTCTGTTTTAAAATGTGGTCCAGTTCACAAAAAAAGTTTGGTAACCTATCAAGTAAGAAAAAAAAAATCCTTAGGATACAAACCTTTTAAAATGACAACCCTTATTTTTATACCTTGCCAGCACAATGGGATCCTGACACATGACCGGGACTCTTAGGTGCTACAATACAAAATAAATATAATAATTGTTATTTGTAATTGGTGGAGTTGAGTCCCACTTTGACACATTTCTGAAATGAGCTGTAGGTAGAGATATCTTATAGTTCACCCCACAAAAATGAAAAAAAATGACAAGTTTTTGTCACTGAATGAATAGATTATACACTCTTGAGAGCAACTGAAATAAGGTATGTCAAAGACTTCTATGTGCAATCACCATAGAAATATCCATGTAGTCAGAAGTAGATAAAACAAAAACCTGCAACATACTCAAAAAGAGCCCTCAACCTGAAACAGAGCAACAGAAAAGGGCGTATTTAAATTAGCTTCTATTTATTTACAAACGTTGGCAACAGATGGTAGCCAGCATTTCATCAATACGTCTGCTTCAAAGCAGTAAACTAAAAAGCTGTAACAAACAGCACTGTTTATACAGTGACTCTCCTCCTCCAGCCCACTTCCTCATGCCTTATCAGAAACAAGTGGTGTAATTTGTCAAAGAGTGAAGCAGTGAGAAAAGGAAAGAGATGCAGTTATGTAACCCTTCTGCCTATCAGAGTTGGCAGCAACAAGGGCCGGGTTCAGTTTCTAAGGATTCCATTTCAATAACACAATGCAAAACTGGCTCAAGCCCTCACCCAGTGACCTAGGACAAGTACATACCGCCACTACCCCCGGGCACCTCTAGGAGGCAATACTTCCCCTCTCGCAAGCACGGAGTCTGAGTGTAGCAAAAGCCTTTTAATAAAGGAGGGAAACAATGAGACATTATGTTGGGGAAACATCACAAACAAGATTCATAACACAAACCATGAGCAAAAGACCCACCCCAAGTAAGTTGGGCAGTGTCCTTTTCCCATCAGGGTCTTAAGTCCAGCAACCCAACAGTCACCTCACTCACATTTTCTGTTCTTGGTCAGTGCAGCCCTCAGAGTGCAGAAGTTCATCTGCAGAGTTTACCTCCCAGCCTGGGTGGGAGTGGGGAGAGGCATGAGGGCATCTTACATGGTCCACTGCTCGGGTGGACAGCCACTGGCTATCCCTCTCCACAGAGTTTTGCTGCAGTCTTCACTACCAGCCGCCCTGCTGGCCATTTCTCTCCGCTAGCTATCCTGCTAGCCACTCACCAATATATCTTCAGCACCTCCCCACCCCCACTTAACACAGCTCTCAGTGATTTCAGATCTTAGTAACTTCAGCTCTTTAGTGAGTTCAGGTGTTAGTAAAGAACCCCCAGTGTTTGCACACTCAACCACTTGCCCAAAGTTAGTCTAGTGCTTAGACCTAGAAATCAGTGATTTCAATTTTGCAACATGTAACAAGACTCCTAATGAAGTCAAAACTATCTCTGCTTCTGTACAGTTGGGAAAAACAAGGAATCAAAGTGTTTGAGACTCTTCAAAAACTCTTCTCTCTTAGTTCATGGGGCTGTAGAACCCATGTCCCCTGCCTAGCGAGTGCTACTTAGTTGAGGGTGAGTTCCTCCATCATAAAATGCCAAGTACAGTTCTACTGCCCTTGATTCCATAACTAGGATAACAACACTTTATTACTCCTGCCCCGATAACAAAGAGACTGGGGGGTCCCAAAGCAGCCAAGGTGATCATTTGGGCAAGCAGTCCCTTCATGCTAGGCAGGATGTGTGTGCCCATGCAAATGAGATCAGCCCCTGAAGTCCTTTTCCACAACTCACCACCAGATGTCAGGGTAGAGCTCATTCTGACTCTGCTTACAGTTATAAAACAAGGAAAACACCATTCTCTTTCACAACCCAGAAAGCAAGAATATCCTGAACACAATCAGCAGCTTCTCCTCAGTGATGTCTCTTCTCAGTGCTGGTTTTGTGCATAACAAATAGGATTTCTCTCTCCCCCAATACAGAGCCTATCCTACAGTTACAGGGAGTGTATAAATACCTACTGTAGCTAGAAAGAGTCCCTCTTCTGCCTCTCTTTGTAAGGCAGTATGTTTAGAAGATAAACCAAATTAGCCTATATATGTCTCCTTTTATACCCTTTTATTTTCAAGTAATACGTAAACTGAGTAATCTAATTATAAATCCATCCTTCAGGTGAATTTGGATTTCAGTATGGATGCCTGTGGCACACTTACATTTGACAAATGTCTTGGCTAAAGAAAATACATAAATAGAACTGGTGACCTCATACTATTTTAATTTTACCAGACTAGAGGCCTCATACCTCACATGTTCGCCCTCAGAGTTAGATCAGTGGGAGTGATACGCTTGAGAACTCTCCTTTGAAGTTACTCAAGTCATTTCAGCTCCTTACTTCCGTGAACACTAAATTAACTCATAAATTTAAATTAAAAGAGAAAGATCCAGTCCCTGTATCCATCCGGGAGACACTGCTTTTGAGGACAAAGTGGACATAGGAGAAAAAGTCAATTATGATATCATCATAAGTGAGAGAGACAATGTAATGAACAAACAGCTGTTTGAAAATGGAAACGTGAATGTTTGCTTTGAACCTCTCTTATCTATTAATATTCTGTACATATTTAATTTGGAATTGATTGCCCTGTTCCAATCTTAGTATGTGGCAAGCAATAGATCAGTCTCTCATTAGTTCAGTCCTGCAAGTCAATATAGGGCCAGCGTATCACTCACATCACAATCTGCCTTAGCCTACACAGCCTACTTGGGGTCAGATGCCTCCATTCAGCAAGATATTTAGGCATATGCCTAACTTTAAGCATTTGAGTTGCATTGGTTTCAATAGCATTGCTAAGTGCTAAGCATAAAGTTATACATATGCTTCAATACTCTGCTTCATAGGTGCTGTGGTCAGTAGCTGTGCATCACAATAAAAGAGGGAATCTTAAATTGAGCTAAAATATAATTGAAGCAAGTTCAGATGATGTGTGAAAAAAACAAGCTATTGAGGGAAAGGTAGCAAGGTTGTTTTTATTCCTTCTTTTTCTTCAGCTTTTCATGTATATTTGATAAATCCTCATTAACACACTTTATAAAATAGGGTATTTCACTACGTGGTGACTGGGAGTGTAATTAAAAGCAGATATGTTGTGAGAGTAGACCCAGCACAGACCCAGATTTAGGTTAAAAAGGGAATTTGTTTGTACAGGTTTAGGAAGAGACTGCCTGACTAGTTCAGCACTTCCCAGAAGAAACTGCCTGAAGAGCCAGAGGAAGGTGCACAAGAGGTCACGGTCTGATCAGGTTCTAAGAGAGACAGACACCCCCAATGGTAGACAAATAGATTTTCATTGTGAATCTTTCCACTGGAGTGATATGGGAAGGAGCCAGTGCCTTGCCACTTTATGGAAGAGCTCTGACACATCAGCTTTCATATAACAATGTCTCTATCTGCAAGAAGCAGAACTATAGGCTCTAGCTACAATGTATTTTGCTGCTTTCATCAGAAGTGTTAATAATGTATACTTTTACGATATACCAATATATATTACCATTAATGATGTAACTTCCACAATGGGTAGGGGGAGTAATAATCTCTTTTGTGCTTCAGTGTAACATACCAGTGCTCTCCTGGCACCTGCCACTCCAAAGACTAAATTGTGGAACCTACACTGGTTTGAAAGAAGAAAAATTTCCATGGACAATATTGTCAACCCCAGGTGTCTAGAAACCATGAGTTAGACCCAAAAAAGCATGAGATTGGCTTTAAAAATAATGTGATTTTAAAAAAAGAATAAATTTCCTTTTTATTTGCCTTTTAGTTTCTGGGTCTTTATGGTTCACTCAGGTCACGTTTCAAGGTTTTTTCTCTGCAACCCTTTGGTCTTGAAATGTAGCTTTTATTTTTTAATGATTCGCACAAAATCATTTGCCTCTATCATTTGCTTTAAGAAAGGGAACAAATGTCATGACACTTGCATTAATTGCAAGAGTTGGCAACACTGCAATCTGGATCATTTAATAACAATGAAAGACAAAGCACACAGTCCATTTTACTTTGCAAGAGCCCATCAGCCAAAAATATCCATGACTGACACCTTCAGCATAATGGTCAACATGTTGCAGAACGCTTTTAATGAACAAACCTTTTCCATTGCCATTAATTGCATAACTTATATAAATGCCTCTTATGTCTCAGTACCCGTCATTCTTGGGACTCTCTGTTCCCTAACCGATGGCGGCCCTTTTTTGGACTAGATGATGGGAAATTTTGTTTAAAGAAAAATCATAATACTTGGTGTCTAGGTTTTTTCCTGTGATTGCCCCCTTCCAACAACCACTTTTTGCTGCCTGTATTACATTGAATAGAGCATTCAGCCACAGAACGTCAGAGTAGTTTTAGATGTCTGTTCTCTCTAACGGACAGTCACAGGAGAAGATGATAGTTTCTTGGTCAAGAATTTGGAATAGATGTTCCCAAGGGATTACCACTTCCTCAACTCTGGGAGACAGAAGGACCTCTGTCTGAGTATGCCCAAAGGCATTTCTGTACTTATGTTCTCATTTAAAACATAAAAAATATGTAGAAAGAATTAATTTTGTAGCTCAAATGCTGCTAATATTGTTATCATTGTTTGATAGTTTAGCACCATCTTTGTTCATCCAAATTAAAAGTTTCTGACAAATCATCTCAGGGAAAGCAGCTCTTTTGTTTCTCCATGCAGCAGACAAACCCTTAGTGTTACACAAATCTGGTTGGGCAAAGAAATATGTTTCTAAACTGATTGGTTTAAATCTGTGTTGTCTGAAAAAAAAATGACTTTTTAATGTAGTGACAGCTGGCTCCCTCTGGCCTATTTTCAGTTCATGTTATATTGAACCTGGATCATTTGTTTTATAATTGGCTGTAGCATAACAAACAGATCCTTCTAATCTCATTGCACATAAATTATATTTGTGTCCATGGGGATACATGGTGCTCGCTGAAGGAGAGAGGGCAAGGAAAAAGAGACGAGCAGCTAGTTCTGCAGAAGGAGGGGAGGAGTCAATGGAGGGGACACCAAGTATGAGCCCTAGGAGGATTGCAAGGGCGAATACGAATCGAGAGGACTTGCGGCCAGCTGGTGCAGGGGATAGACCGGAGAATCTCACTGTCGCCAGGAAAAGAAGTCACGTGATTGGAGACTCTTTACTGCAGAGAATAGACAAGTGTAACAGACCCTGATCGGGAGAACAGAGGGCTGTGTGGTTCTGGGGTGGGGCTAAGGTACAGGATTTGTGGACCTGAGGGCTTGAACGGTATCCTAGCGGAGAGCCGGAAATAGATCCGGTCTGATTGTCCTTCAGTGTTGGGAACGAATGCTCCTTCTGTGGAACGAATGATACGGGCTAGTTACTCGCTGGACTGTATCAAGGAGGACTATGCCAGACTGGGGAAGACGCTCAAGGAAAATCAAGGCTCAGGTGATCTTCAGTGGGATTCTGCCGGTTCCTAGAGAGTGGGCACGACCGGAGTGACAAGATTATGATTAAAGATAACAGATGGCTCAGGCAGTGGTGCTATAAGGAGGGCTTTGGGATGTACGGTCATTGGGAAGCATTTACGGACAGAGACTGTTTCGCTCAGGGATGGACTTCATCTAAGTGCCAAGGAGGGAATAGACTTCTAGGATGGAGGCTCGCCGACCTCATTAAGAGAGCTTTAAACTAGGAAGTTGGGGGAGATGGTTGGGAGATGTCCAGGAGATCTCCACGCCGAATTTAACCTGGAGAGAGAAGTAAACAAAGTGAGAGGGATACCCTTGTGGAACCAAAGAATTGACCCAAGGAGGAAAAGCGGAGTAGAAACTAGCCTAACGGGTGATGCTGGTGGTAGAAGGTCTGTGCACAACGGGGTAAAGAATGTCACTGACGACAAACGTCAAAAATTAAAATGTCTCCGTTACACTAATGCGAGGAGCCTAGGGAACAAGATGGAGGAACTGGAGCTACTGGTGCAGGAAGTGAAACCGGATATTATAGGGATAACAGAAACCTGGTGGAATAGTACTCATGACTGGAGTCAGGTATTGAAGGCTATGTGCTGTTTAGAAAAGACAGGAAAGAAAGGCAAAGGTGGTGGAGTAGCATTGTACATCAATGATGAGGTTAACTGTAATGAAATAAGAAGTGATGGAATGGATAAGACGGAGTCTGTCTGGGCAAAAATCACGCTGGGTAAAAAAGCTACTAGAGCTTCCCCTGAGATAGTGCTTGGGTGTGCTACAGACGGCCGGGATCTGATTTGGATATGGATAGAGACCTCTTTAATGTCTTTAATGAAGTAAACACTAAGGGGAAATGTGTGATCATGGGAGACTTCAACTTCCCAGATATAGACTGGAGGACGAGTGCTTGCAAGAATAATAGGGGTCAGATTTTTTGGATGTGATAGCGGATGGATTTCTTCATCAAGTAGTTGAAGTACCTACGAGAGGGGATGCCATTTTAGATTTGGTTTTGGTGAGCAGTGAGGACCTCGTAGAAGAAATGGTGGTAGGGGACAACCTTGGCTTCGAGTGATCATGAGCTGATTCAGTTCAAACTAGATGGAAGGATAAACAAACGTAGATCTGGGATTAGGGTTTTCGACTTCTCGAGGGCTAATTTTAAAGAGTTAAGGAAATTAGTTAGGGAAGTGGATTGGACGGAGGAACTTGTGGATTTAAATGCGGAGGAGGCCTGGAATTACTTTAAGTCGCAGCTGCGGAAACTGTCGAAGCCTGCATCCCAAGAAAGGGGAAAAAACCATGGGCAGGAGGTTGTAGGCCAAGCTGGATGAGCAAGCATCTCAGAGAGGGGATTAGGAAAAAGCAGAAAGCTTACAGGGAGTGGTTGAAGAAAGGCGGGATTAGCAAGGGAAGCTACCTTAGTGAGGTCAGAACGTGTAGGGATAAAGTGAGGAAGGCTAAAAGCCACGTAGAATGGACCTTGCAAAGGGAATCAAAACCAATAGTAAAAGTTCTACAGCCACATAAATAAGAAGAAAACAAAGAAAGAAGAAGTGGGGATGTGCCGCTATACACTGAGGATGGAATGGAGGTTAAGGATAACCTAGGCATGGCCCAATATCTAAATAGTACTTTGCCTCAGTCTTTAATAAGACTAGTGAGGGAGTTTAGGGGTATGATGGAGGGATGATAAACGGGAATGAGGGATATGGAGGTGGATATTACCGCATCTGAGGTAGAGGCCAAACTTGAACAGCTTAATGGGACAAAATCGGGGGCCGGACAATCTCCACCATCGAGGATATTAAAGGAACTGGTGCATGAAATTGCGAGAGCCCGTTAGCGAGAATTTTTAAGCAATCGGTAAACTCGGGGGTTGTACCGTACGACTGGAGAATTGCTAACGTAGTTCCTATTTTTAAGAAAGGGAAAAAAAGTGATCCGGGTAATTATAGGCCTGTTAGCTTGACGTCTGTAGTATGTAAGGTCTTGGAAAAAATTTTAAGGGAGAAAGTAGTTAAGGACATTGAGGTCAATGGTAATTGGGACGAATTGCAACATGGATTTACTAAAGGTAGATCGTGCCAAACCAACCTGATCTCCTTCTTTGAGAAGGTGACGGATTACTTAGACAAAGGAAATGCGGTAGATCTAATTTACCTCGATTTCAGTAAGGCGTTTGACACGGTTCCGCATGGGGAACTGTTAGTTAAATTGGAAAAGATGGGGATGATATGTGAAGTTGTAAGGTGGATAAGAACTGGTTAAAGGGAGACTCCAGCGGGTCGTACTGAAGGTGTGAACTGTCAGGCTGGAGGAGGTTACTAGTGGAGTCCCTCAAGGATCGGTTTTGGGACCGATCTTATTTAACCTTTTTATTACTGACCTTGGCACAAAGAGCGGGAATGTGCTAATAAAGTTTGCGGATGACACAAAGCTGGGGGGTATTGCTAACACGGAGAAGGACCGGATACTATTCAGGAAGATCTGGACCACCTTGTAAACTGGAGTAATAGTAATAGGATGAAATATAATAGTGAAAAGTGCAAGGTCATGCACTTAGGGATTAATAATAAGAATTTTTAGATATACATGGGGACGCATCAGTTGGAAGCAACAGAGGAGGAGAAGGACCTTGGGGTATTGGTTGATCAGCAGGATGACTATGAGCCGCCAATGTGATATGGCCGTTAAAAAGCAAATGCGGTTTTAGGATGCATCAGGCGAGGTATTTCCAGCAAGGATAAGGAGGTGTTAGTACCGTTATATAACGGCGCTGGTGAGACCCCACCTGGATATTGTGTGCAGTTCTGGTGTCCCCATGTTTAAAGAAGGATGAATTCAAACTGGAACAGGTTCAGAGACGGGCTACTAGGATGATCCAAGAGGAATGGAAAACCTGCTTATGAAAGGAGACTCAAGAGAGCTTGGCTTGTTTAGCCTGGCCAAAGAAGGCTGCGGGGGGATATGCTTGCTCTATATAAATATATCAGGGGGATTAACGTTAGGGAGGGAGAGGAATTATTTAAGTTTAGTACTAATGTAGGCACGAAGGACAAATGGGTACAACTGGATTTAGGAAGTTTAGACTTGAAATTAGACGAAGTTTCTAACCATTAGGGAGATGAAGTTTCTGGAACAGTGCCTCCGAGGGAAGTAGTGGGGGGCAAAAGACTTATCTGGCTTTAAGACTAAGCTTGATAAGTATATGGAGGGGATGATATGATGGGATAGTTTAATTGGGCAACTGATTTGGGATTATCAGCAGATAAGTCTGCTCAGATGGTCTGTGAGGGGATGTTGGATGGGATGGGAATCTGAGTTACTGCAGAGAATTCTTTCCTGGGGGCTGGCTGGTGAGTTCTTGCCCACATGCTCAGGGTTTAGCTGATCGCCATATTTGGGGTCAGGAAGGAATTTTCTCCAGGGCGGATTGATTGCAGGGGCCCTGGAGGTTTTTTCGCCTCCTCTGCAGCGTTTGGGGCATGGGTCGCTTGCTGGTGGATTCTCTGTGCAGCTTGAGGAGGTCTTCAAACCACAATTTTGAGGACTTCAATAACTCAGTCATGTGTTAGGGGTTGTTATAAAAGTGGATGGGTAGGGTTCTGTGGCCTGCCTTGTGCAGGAGGTCAGACTAGATGATCATATTGGTCCCTTCTGACCTATGAGTCTATGAGTCTATGATACCTTTCCAATGTTTTTAAAATCATGCCCAAAAAGAAATATAAAATGGCCACATGCTACTCCTCCATTGAGACATATACAATTATAAATGTGCATCAACTGGAATAGTTGTGTATTCCAGGATGCTCTTTTTAGGCTGTTTTTATTAAGAGTTGAGAAAACTACCCTGCATATTAATCTCTATTTCTTATTGAAATAACTGTATTCCACTTATTGAAACCATAACTAGAAAAGTAAGATTCTATTCTTAATTTGTATTACAGTTGCACCTAGTGGCCCCAACCAAAATAGTGTCCCTATTGTACTGGGCAGTATGCAAACACAAACAGAGATTGTCCCTGCCCTGAAAAGCTTACAGTCTAAATAGAGAAATCAGATAAAGGGTGAAGCAAGGGTACAGAAAGATGAAGTGATTTGCCCAAGGTCTTTCAGCGAAAAAAAATAGACAGCAGATCTGAGTTTCAGTGCAGTACTCTAGCTACACTGTCTAACAATAGTTATCTAAAGTATTTCTGAAGCACATGGCATGTAAGGGTCATGGTATAAAATGGGTAGTATCATGGGTTATTCTACTTTCTTCTGTTTCATAGGAGGAGCACCTGCATGGTGCTAGTCACGACAGTGGTGAATACATACCATGTAGCCCCAAATATGTATTTGACAAGGACTTTTTAAATAATTAGTTTGGTAGGAATTGAAGAAATGTTGATGCTCTCCAGGGCTAGAACAGTTGAGCCAGAGCAATACACAAACGTCCCCATATGGGTCAGGTATGTTCCTCGTTCCTGACCTACAGCCCTTGCGTTGTTCTAAGGTCCCACCTGAGAACTTCCTTCCAAGGAGAGGGGAACTAGCTGAAGTTGGATGGATTCATTTCTTTATACCAAGTGGACAGCAATAATGGTCAGAGGGTTTCTCAGAAGTACTTTCTGTCTATGGCTAGTCCCAAGGCTGTGAGCATTCTGTGCTGAAGGAGGAGGGAAGAGAATCATTACTCTTCTAAGTGCTGGGTTGTTGTGGTTTTTTGCTGCAATAAAGCCATTAAAATTTAATCAGCAATCATTTCTTTGGAACTAATGAGCAACTCAGGTTATAAAAGTCTCTTAGTTTACC
Organism: Chelonoidis abingdonii; assembly: GCF_003597395.2. Classification (NCBI taxonomy): domain Eukaryota; kingdom Metazoa; phylum Chordata; order Testudines; family Testudinidae; genus Chelonoidis; species Chelonoidis abingdonii. Next base: position 231,735,177 of record NC_133769.1, read on the forward strand.
AATCATTCCTGTTCCCAATAACAAAACACAATAAAATGCTATTAAGGACCTCAGACTTGGCATTGCAGCAGCAATAAAGTGCCAGATGCCAGGATGTTGGTTGTTTTCCTTATTAATTTTTATACAAGACCCACATTCCCAGTCCAATTTAATAAAGTCTAACTAATTAAAAAAACATTGACATAAAGCGTACCTTGCAAAACAAGCAACTTCATCTTTAATTTGTGCAAGCCTCCTTCCTCCCTTTCCATGGCCTGTTATCTTCTTTCTCTGCATCACATCATGCTGGATGAAAAATCCCCTGGGTCTGGGACCCCAGTTGTCATCCTTCTCCGTGTGAAGGACCATGTACACTTACGGTGCCAGATGCAAATGGTACATAATAATGCAAAATGAGAAGGAGAGAGCCAATGTTTTTTGTTGATTGTACATTTTGGATTGTTTATAAAAGTGTGGCCATTATTGTTTTATGGAGCTGGAAGATGCAGCCTGCTTAGTCCTTACTAGCTTTGTTGGAAAGGGTCATAAGTGTTGCCAACTCTTGTAACTTCATATATATTCTTTTTAGCTCCTGCCCAGTTGTCTGCAACCTTCAACCAGAAGAATGTACCCGGAAGGCTTGCTTTGTGTTTTACAAGAGGAAAAGGGACTTTTACAAGTGCATTAGGGTTACAAAAATAAATACTATGGAGAAAACAGGCCCATTAATAAAAGAGAGGGATAAAACTAATGCCTTAAAAATACGAGAGGTTCTGAACACATTTTTAAAAATCCATCTTGTTAAAGCTGGCTATGACTATGTCTACACTGCAGCTGGCAGTGTGTCTCCCATCACACATAGACAGACATGTGCTAGCACTGCTAGGGGTCTAAGAGGTATATAGCCAGGGGGGTGGCAGCTCGGGCTAGCTACCTGAGTACAAATCCACCCCCTGGGTACGTACTCAAGTGACTTAACCCAAGCTGCTGCCTTTGCTACCCCTGCTATGCTGTTATTTTTAGGGTGCTAGCTTGAGCAGAGGTAGGATATACTGCAGACATACTCTAAAAGATGGTAAACAAAGGGTAATGATAAATGAGCAAAGTGAACGGAAGACTCATTGTGCCATGTCTAAAATTAGATTGTGAGCTTTTGGGGGCAGGACCTGGGCTTTAATTCTACAAAAGTCCTAGCACGCTGCTATATAAGTAATTATACAAAATAATTACTGAGTTATGGAAAGAGTGATCAGCTGGTTATTACAGGGATCAGTATTAGGCCTGATCTTAATTAATATCTTTATTATTAATTAGAAGTGGGTGTCAGCATCTCATTATGAAATCTTGCAGGTGAAAAAAAGAAGAAGATTCATCTTGAATAATGCAAGCTAATATAGTCAAAGGAACAGACATCCAGTGGGTGAGAGAAAGCAGGGGTAGTACCATTGAAAGAGATCATGAACAGACTGGACAGCAAATCTGACATTAATTGGAGTATGATATGGGAGCTAACAAAGTCAATGAAATTTTGGGCCTGATCTTAGGAACACTAAAATGTGTGCATAATTTTAAGCTTGTGAATAATACTCAATGAACTATTAAAGTGCTTGAGATAAAACATGTGCTTAAGTGTTTGTAGGACCAGGACCTTGCAGATAAGTCACTGAGCAGACAGATAATAGATTTTCTTTATATGGCTCTGGTGTGACACTAGAATAGTGTGTTCACTTCTGAGCTCTGTATTACCAGAAGATGCTAATACATTGGAAGGTGTTCAAAGAAAAGCAACAAAATTGACCAACAGGTTGGACTGATGATTTAAGAGGAAAGATCAAAAGTGAGAAAACTGTATTGCTTGCTTTAGCAATGACTAAAGAGAAAATATTTGAAGGGTATATATGGCAAGGATAGAGAGGAATTATGTAGTGTATAGACAGTAAAAGGAGTAATGGGATTTAATTTAGGAAAGAGACAATTTAGGCTCAATATCAGGACATTTTCCTGAACAGTGAGATGTATTAGACTAGCACAGTCTCCCAAAGAAAGGGGTTAAACCCTATTCTGCAGGACTTCTAAAACTAGAATGGCCAAAATATTATAAAATGTATTGTAGGGAATAATCCTGTACTGGCAAAAGGATGTACTGGGTGATTTAACAAATTGGTATATAATTTCTCTCTTTCTCTTACTCATCAAAAATAAATAAATCCTGGACTCCTAGAAAGACAAGTTCAAATGAGGACATGATGAATGCAAAATAAACATTTACATATTTTGGAGACATGTACCTTAGATAGTTTCTCTAACCTAAATCCACAAAGTTATTTAGTCACCTAAACCCCAGGTTTAGGAACCTAAGTCCCAGGAATCATACTAGAGTCTACTGCAATCCACATAATCCTGGGTGCTGCCTAACCCTGTTGTTATCTAGACTCTTTTGGTGCCTCAATTTTCCAGGTAAAAGTTCCCCAGGTACCTATGTTTCTGCCTCTTGGCATGTGCACTGCTGCTTCTCTCTAGGCCTCTGCACACCCATCTGCTGCCTAAGCTCCAGCATGATCCACAAACCAGAGGAAGATAGGCGGAGGAGTGCCTGTTTGCCTGATCTGATAGTCATGCTCAGAGCATGCTAAGAGATCAAACCTTGTTCAAAAACTAATCTGTGGAGGGAGAGTAGGAGGTAACGTAACTTTAAGCCCAATGTTTAGCACATCACCTAGGATGTGGGAGACCCAGGTTCAATTTCCCCTTCTGCTTGCAGAGGAGAAAGGATGTGAACAGGTAGTTCTCACAAGGCTGCGCTAATTCATGGGCCATTTTGGTCAATTTCATGGTCATAGAATTTTAAAAATCATTAATTTCATGATTTCAACTATTTAAATGTGAAATTTCATGGTGTTGTAATTGTAGGGATCCTGACCCAAAAAGGAGTTGCCGAGGGGTTACAGGATTTTTGTAGGAAGAGTTGCAGTACTGCTACCATTACTTCTGCACAGCTGCCACCGGTAGCACTGCCTTCAGAGCTGAGTGGTGGCTGCTGGATGGGAGCCCAGCTCTGAAGGCAGACCCACTGCCAGCAGCACAGAAGTAAGGATGGCCTGGTATGGGTATTGCCACCCTTACTTCTGTGCTGCTGCCTGCAGACTGAGCCCTCAGCCAGATGCCGCCACTGTCTGGCCACCCAGCTGTGAATGCAGCAGCGCAGAAGTAAGGGTGGCATGGTATGATATTGCCACCCCTACTTCTGCGCTGCTGCTGGTGGGGTGCTGCCTTCAGAGCTGGGCTCCTGGCCAACAGCCACTGCTCTCTGGCTGCCAAGCTCTGAGGGCAGCGCAGAAGGAAGGGTGGCAATATTGTGACCGCCCACCTTTCAAATCACCTTGTGACCCTTCCTCCAACTCCCTTTCGGGTCAGGAGCCCCAATTTGAGAAACACTGTGAAATCTGTATAGTATAGGGTAAAAGCACACAAAGGACCAGATTTCATGGTGGGAGACCAGATTTCATGGTCCATGATGTGTTCTTCATGGATGTGAATTTGGTAAAACCCTAGATATGGGATACTCTGACATGGGGCTCCCTGAATCTCTCCCGTTAAAGTTGTTCCACTTGGAATAATGACTTACTGGGCCAGGGAGTGAGAATGACTGTATAACTGGTGGTTAGAGCAACCACTCAGGCGGTGGGTGACCCAGGGTCTAGTCTGTGGTTCACAAATGTGGTTGCCAACCTCAGGGCAGACTGTTACAAACCAGGGCACAAACTCTGAACTGGTTGTGTGTTCTATAATTAGATTTCACCAACCCAGGAACAAGTGTGAACTCCTAAAGCACTAAAACAGCCTTACCATGGAGTCACAGACAGTCCCTCTGGGTACTCTGCTCTACATCTTGCCATCCAAGCAAGCCTGTCTTTCTGATAGATAGTGCCTTAAACAAAAAATCACAACAATATTCAAGTTACAAACAGTCACTTACCCCAGGTCAGTTATACCCTAGATCTCTCTCCAAAGACAATACTTTGGCCAACCCTGTAATAAACCAGCTAAAGATTTATTAACTAGGAAAAAGACATTAGAGTTATTTACGAGGTTAAAGCAGGTAAACATACATACACAAATGATTTAGGGTAGGTCTACACTAGAAGCGCTACACTGGCGCAGCTGTGCTGCTGTAGCCTGTCTGGTGAAGACACTGTGTGTCAATGGGAGAGTGCTCTCCCATCAGCATAATTACTCCACCTCCACAAGAGGTAGAAACTATGTCAACAGAAGAGCATCTCCCACTGACATAGCGCTGGTGTTGACCGCACTTAGGTCGCTGTAACCTGTGTCAATCAAGGGAGTATCTTTTTCACATCCCTGAGCAATGTTAGTTAGAACTGTAGACCTGCCTTAAGTCTTAGATTCCAAAAGGTGATAATAGCTGCTATATATGCAAGCTCTATATGTACTTTAAGGCTAACCCAAAAAGCAACTTGTACTCCTGGAGGAATTCTGTGCCAAAAAATTGAAAATTCTGCACATAATATTTTAAAATTCTGCTTATTTTGTCAAAATAACACAATATAATCACACCACTTTCAATTATTTTGATAATTTATTTCAAAATACTTGTCAGCAAGTATGTCTGTAACAATGCAGACAACAGAAAAGATTCAGGAATTTTTTTTTTTGACAAATAGATTCCTTACTAGGTATATTAATACAGAACTTTGAGTAATAATTCATTTAAACTGCAATACAGAAATGTATTTCCTGCGCCCCTCAGAAGCAGTGCAAAGGCTTGGGGAAGTCAGGGGTATTGGAGGACCTGAGAGAGAGGGAAGAAATTGCTGGGAAGGGCCCTGGGAATGAACCTGGAAGGTTGTTGGGTGTGGGTGGGAGAAGGATGAAACGGTTTTTTTCTTGAGGGGGGGGAAGATTGTTAGGGAATTGGGGATTCCTGGCTGACCCTTAGCCTCTCCCATTCAGTCAGGTACATGTGCCCCATTCCCCATGTGTCAGTGCCCTCTCCCAACCCCCCATCCCCACGTGTCCCTGTGCCCCCATTCATCCAACTCCTCGCCCCTTTCCCCATGTGTCCCTGCACCCCTTCTCAGCTACCCCTTCCCCATCCCCATGTTGCCCTGCACCCCCACTCCCATTCAGCCCCTGGCCCAGTCTGTCCCCTCCACTAGCCCTTTTGAACCCCAGTTTATGTGACTGCCCCAGAAGCCCTGTATGCCCTGCTGTCTGACCCCCATATCCCATGCCTCCTTATCTGGCCCCACGGGCGGGGCACCATGAGGAACACAGCCTCTCCTCTCTCACCACAGCTGGCTGAATCAGCTACCCTCTGTTCTGGCACCACAGCAGCCCTGGTGGTGCACTGCCTCTCAAGCAAAAGGTATTTTCTGTGGAGGAAAAAAATCTGCAGGGAACCTATGCATGTGCAATTGTGCACAATTCCCCCAGGAGTAAATTTGGGGAACTCTTGCTTATGTTCCAAATTCCAAGCAGCACAGTGATAAAGTGCTTTCTGGTTAGTGTTTTTATTCTCTTTTCCCAGAGTTCAAATTAATAGGACAAGTGTTAGTGCCTGTTTCCTCTTCATGAGTATGGGATAGGAAGGGGAGCGGGGGGAAGGGAAAGGCAATGAACAAATTCTTTGTCCTTTGATATTTCACAATGGCACATTTGGTTTCAAAAGGCCTTCTTGTGAAACCACTTCACATTCATTAATGCTTCTTTCCTGTTTGATGAGTTACACAATTGCAGAGGTTTACAATGCAAACACTCAGTGTAACTTCATACTACGTGCTCATAGACTCATAGACTCTAGGACTGGAAGGGACCTCGAGAGGTCATCGAGTCCAGTCCCCTGCCCTCATGGCAGGACCAAATACTGTCTAGTCAATGGCTCTGGGGCCATGTGCCAAAAATTAAATATTCAGTGTTCTTAGAATCGTAGAATCATAGAACTGGAAGGGATCCCGAGAGCTCATCTAGTCCAGTCCCCTGCACTCGTGGCAAGACTAAGGATTATCTAGACTATCCCTGACAGGTGTTTGTTAACCTGCTTTTAAAAATCTCCAATGATGGAGATGCTCCAACTTCCTTAGGCAATTTATTCCACCTTGAGAGTTAGGAAGTTTTTCCTAATTGGCCACCCTAAATATTCCTTGCTGCAATTTTAGGCTCATTGCTCTTGTCCTATTCCTCAAGTAGTTTCACAATTACAATTATTTCTTCTCTCTTTCTTTGTTACTAATCCTTTTTAATTCATACTTTGATTAAACGTTATCATGTCTCTGTCACGTCTTCTCTTTCAGACTAAATCAAACCTTTTTGTTCCATGCGTGTGCCTCATAGCTCATAGTGTTATCTAAAGAACCATTATAATCATTTTTGCCGCTATTGTCCAAGGATTCCTCTCCATATTGTCCAACATCTATCATCGACACACTCCTCTGGGCACCCAGAATTGGACACAATACTCTAGTTGAGGTCTAATCAGTGTGAAATACGAGTGGAACGAGTTACTTACCCATTACTTACCCATAGCACCGTCAACCTCTCCTCACATCTTCCACTGCGTTTGCCTAAAGTAGACGCATATATTGTATCCATATGTCTAGTGCATCTGTCTCATTTCTTTATTGTTTGATCTCGCGCAGCGAGCGGTTTTTCTACTGTGTATATATTTAGGTTCAGGTCTATGAAGTAGCCTCACTCATCACACGATGACTTTAGACGTCAGTAGTAGCGACATTATAATTTCATGGCGATCTAATTATATCTAGTATAGAAATTTGGTAGGATCACCGACGAAGATTGTTCAATACCGATGTGACCATTGTTTTAGGACGCTCATTTCCTTCATCCTGTGCTTACTTGCCTCATGAGATGCACGCGCGCTTGGTGTGTATTCTTCAATTGCACTAACACAGGTATGGCCAGCCCCTCTGATCATGCTCTTTTTTCTCACAGCTTCATCGGCGTCAAATTAACTATTGAATAGTTCATTGGTTTTGGACTGATTCCCTCTGATAAATATGAGTATGATATTTTCCTATGGATACATTACTACTCACAGAGTGTCACAAGCGTTAGAGGCTCATCCTGACCTCTCCTCGATTACACACAACAAAACCTGATTTTTTCTTTAAAAAACAGAATACTTCATGAGGCAAGTGATTTTACTCTGCACTAGAATTTCAGGGAAAGGTCATGCAGAGTGTAGACTTGCAAATGATTTAAGTATACATATATATAGGTATATTCGAGTAAAGTGTCAGGATATAGAGACATTAGTGGAGAAGTTTGGAAACACCTTTCAGTCAATACGAGTTACTCTATTTTTGACATTTCAAAAGCTCAATACTTTTTGCATTTTGGTGTGTTGAAAATAAGATGACAGTGAATTATACATTCAGAATAAGAAAGACAGGTATCATGTGTTGGCTGTTTACTTCGTTTATGGGAGCGAGGAGTTAGACGTGTGTGTGTGTGCAACACGCCGGCGAGGCTGCATGGCATGCTGAGCACATCTATAGTTACTAGTCTCTCGGGGTCTTGGGTAATGCAAACAGGTCACTAACGAGACATATAGCAGCCAAAAGCGGATACAGTATATGCACAAAGCAGCAGAACTTACTAGTTTCAGTTTGACCTGAGAAGAGCTACAAGGATAATAGGTTCTGGGGTTATTGTGTGGTGATGTTAATAAGCCTTTGAGATATGTGTATACCTATGAGACTATACCTTTGTGTCTTATTGGTCTCTTACACTCTTTACAGAGGGAATTGATTATACTTGCGGGCTTTGTACAAGTAGAACGAGATCTTGCACACTGGCATTAGAAAAGTTATCCGGATATTCTCCATCGAGAGAATACAGTTTTGGTCCTGAGCCATCATCACTGCTGAGCCCCGAGCTACCAAGGCTTCACATAACTCTGGCTATCCACTTGTCAACATTACCTCGGGGTCAACCATTCTAGTCACTAATACGTCTAATTGTTATTGAGGAGTACAATTGCAGGGCGCCATTATCAATGCTGGAATGCATAGATCGATTGGATGAGCTAATACAGAAGGTCGACAATAGTGATCTTATTGGTTCACTTTGGGCTTAAACTCTAGAATCTATGGGCTTTAGTAGAGCCATGCTCTTCACTTACCTATGGCTTTGGCATCTGGGTTACTTGAGGGATCGTAGGATCTATGTTTTCTAGCGAGCATTAGTATTATTTCCCACCCTACAAAGGTTGGACCGACGACGAACAAGGAAATAACCATAGGTGTCATAATGAGCAATTACCTTTGAGAAAGCAAGAGAGGTGACTTAGAGATTGATATGTCAGGAGAGTCATTTCTAACACGCCCACCACGAAATAACCCAGATATTCATCTAAGGGTCATAAATGCAATATATAAAGTACACGGAGGAAAAAGGCAACACCATCAGCAACTACTCTGTATTACTGAATTTATGGAAATTAATGACCCTCAAAGAACCACACAAGAAACATGAATATGCAATTGTTTGCTTAATTGAAGACAAAAGCTTTATAATCACAATGTAGAAAGCCCAAGTTTTAGAGAATGTTAACATTGATGGACTCACCTAATAATGAAAATGACACTTCAACGGGCCTGATTCTCATTGTTGACCAAGCCTATGAAAGGTCTCACAATCACACTCGACAGCATTTCTCTGTCTGTCTGTCTATATACTCTGAAAACTTTGAATAGCACATCTGACTCCGTTCCAAAATTTCAAGGGACTATTTTAAGGAATCAAAGGCCAGACATAAGATCCACTAACTATGCGGGAGATGTAGGCCCTGGTATTGAGGAGGGGCAGGATGAGGGGCACAAATAACTGGTAGAGGGGAGATTAGTGGAGCTCCACAGAGGAGGCTAAAAACAATCATTTGTGTAACTATTCACACAAATTATTACCAAATACTTCATCTCTAACTTAAGGAATTCACTCTACTTGAACGCCTCCAGGAAAAATATATAAGAATGGTATCATACAGAACTAGAGAAAATATGGAAGGTACAATAGCGAATGCCCTAAGGTATCAGACAGAAATACTACAACATGTTTAGGAGAAAATAAATAAGATTCTTTCAAAGACTTAAACTAAAGTTAGGCCACCTTTCGAACTCATAGCTTACGTACAAACGTTGGTTATATGACTCAGGAAGGAACCGGATTCACCATTATTGCTAGTAGCAGATTCTTGTGAGGGCTAATGTTTGGAGAAGGACACGATCACCAACCATTAGTACGCATAGAGAAATAAAGTACTGGAAAATCTTTCCACGGGAGACAATATGCAGAGATCTTTAAGCTCACGGGTCAAGTACGAATGCATAAGGACTTAACAACCCATGTTTGGGCAGCTGAACATCACGAATAAAAACTTCATTAAAAGAGGCTCACCAATGCAATTTTTCCCCATGTCACAGTACAGGAACTTAGGAATGAAAACATTTATATGTGGGAAGTTCATACAAGATAATTATTACAAAATGGAAAAAAGCTATCCAAGATAAATTCCATCTTTATAATTTCCTCTGTGAGAACAAGGATTCTTCTCATTAGTTTTCCTGATGGCTTTTTTTTCATCTATGCATTTCTCAGGTGTAGATCCATTGCATAATCATTGGGTGATTAGAGTGAAAAAAGACTGAGGCCACTTGTCCAGGGGATATTTCCGGAAGGGTCGAGCGTAGATGAAGATAGAGGTAATGAATTGTAACACACACAACTGTGATCTGGGTTGCAAACAGGTGGACAGAGCTTTGCGCTTCCCATCTGTGATGTGTTCTTTATCTTGACT
>NC_133769.1:231745015-231804956 GCF_003597395.2 Chelonoidis abingdonii
CGGTAGGACGGACCTTGCAGATTAGTCACTGGGACAGATATAGATTTCTTTATATGGCTCTGGTCTGACATTAGAATAGTGTGTTCAACTTTGAAGCTGTAATTACCAGAGTGCGATACATTGGAAGTGTTCAAAGAAAGCAAAAATGACCAACGAGTTGCTGATTGAATAAGAAGAAAATCAAAATGAGAAAACTGTATTGCTTCTTTGCATGATAAGAGGAAATATTGAAGGGTATATATGCAAGGATAGAGAGATTATGTAGTGTATATGACGTTAAAGGAGTATGGATTTAATTTTAGGACAGAGTACATTGCTCAATATCGGACATTTCCTGACGCGTGATGTATGCTCGCACATTGTCCCCAAAGAAAGGGTAACCCTATTGCGGACTTCTAACTAGAATGCCAACGATTATAAAATGTTTTGTAGGGATAATTCTTACTGGCAAAAGGATGTCTGGGTTGATTAAAAATGGTATACTACTTTCTCTCTTTCTCTTTACTCTACAAAAAAATAATCTGGATCCTAGAAAGAACAGTTCAATGGGAATGAATGAATGCAAATAAAACATTTACATTTTTGAGACATTACCTTAGATAGTTTCTTAACCTAAATCCACACAGTTATTTAGTCACCTAAACCCATGTTAGGAACCTAAGTCCAGATGCATCATACTTAGGTCTACTGCAATCCACTAATCCTGGGTGTGCCTACCCTTTGTATATCTGGACGTCTTTTGCGTGCCTCAATTTTCCAGGTAATGTTCCCCAGGTACTTTGTTTCTTGTCTTCGGCTGATGCACGCTGCTTTCTCTCTAGCCTTGCACACCCATTGCTGGCCTAGAAGCTCAGCATGCTATCCACCAAACCAGAGGAAATACGGCGAGGAGTGCTGTTGCATGATCTGATACGTCATGCTTCAGAGCCTGCTAAGAGATCAACCTTGTTCAAAAACTAATCTGTGGGGCGGTAGGAGTCAACACGTAACTTTAAGCCCAATGTTTAGCCACATCACTGGATGTGGAGACCCAGGTTCAATTTCCCCTTCTGCTCAGGGAGAAGGATGTGAACGAGATAGTTTCAAGGTGCGCTAATATGGCCATTTGGTTCGATTTCATGGTCTCTTAGAATTTTAAACATTCAATCTTCATTGATCTTCACTATTTACAATTGTGAAATTTTCATGGTGTTTTGTATATCTGTAGGCGATCCTGACCCAAAAGGAGTTCCGAGAGGTTACAGGATTTTGTAGGAGTAGTTGCAGTATGCTACCATTACTCTTGCCAAGCTGCCACCGGTAGCACTGCCTTCGAGCTGATTGTGGTGCTGATGGGAGCCCGAGCTCTGAGGCGCCCACTGGCGGAGGGCAGCACAGAAGTACAGATGCCTGTGGTATTGGCACCCTTACCTTCTGTGCCTGCTGCTCTGCAGACTGAGCCTCAGCCAGATGCCGCCACTTCTGGCCACCCACTGTGAAATGCGCAGCGCAACAGTAGCTGCTGGGTATGATGATGGCCACCCTCTACTTCTGCGCTTGGCTGCGTGGGTGCTGCCTTGGGCAGAGGGCTCCATGGCCAACAGGCCACTGCTCTTGGCTGCCAGCTCTAGGGGCAGCGCAGAAGAAGGGTGGCATTGGGCGCCCACTTTCAATCTCACTTGTGGACCCTTTCCTCCAACTCTTTCGGTAGGGCCCACATTTGAGGAACACTTGTGCAAATCTGTATAGTATAGGGTAAGCAACAAACAGGACCAGATTTCATTGGGAGACCAGATTTCATGGTCATGATGTGATTCTTCATGGTGTAGGAATTTGGTAACACCACTGAGTATGGGCTACTCTGAACGAGGGCTCCCTGAATCTCTCCCGTTTAATGTTCCATTGAATATGACTTACTGGGCCAGGGATGAGTATGACTGTATAACTGGTGGTTAGAGCAACCCACTCAGCGGTGGGTGACCCCAGGGTCTAGTCTGTGGTTCACAAATGTGGTTGCCAACCTCAGGGCAGACTGTTACAAACCGGGCACCAACTTTGAACTGGTTGTGTGTTCTCTAATTAGATTTCACCAACCCAGGAACCAAGTGTAACTCCGTAAAGCACTAAACAGCCTTACCATGGATCACAGACAGTCCCTCTGGTACTCTGCTCTACATCTTGCCATCCAAGCAGCCTGTCTTTCTGATAGTAGTGCTTAAACAAAAATCACAACAATATTCAAGTTACAAACAGTCACTTACCCCAGGTCAGTTATACCCTAGATCTCTCTCAAGACATACTTGGCCCCTGTAATAAACCAGCTAAAGATTTATTAACTAGGAAAAAGACATTAGATTATTTACGAGGTTAAAGCAGGTAACTACATACACAAATGATAGGGTAGTCTACACTAGAAGCGCTACACTGGCGCAGCTGTGCTGCTGTGCCTGTTGGTGAAGACACTGTGTGTCAATGGGAGAGTGCTCTCCCATAGTCATAATTACTCCACCTCCACAAGAGGTAGAAACTATGTCAACAAGAGCATCTCCCACTGACCTGAGCGTGGGTGTTGACCGCACTTAGGTCGCTGTACCTTGTCAATCACGGGAGTATCTTTTTCACATCCCTGAGCAATGTTAGTTAAACTGTAGACCTGCCTTGAGTCTTAGATTCCAAAAGTTAATAGCTGCTATATATGCAAGCTCTATGATTACTTTAAGGCTAACCCAAAAAGCAACTTTGTACTCCGGAGGATTCTGTGCCAAAAAATTTGAAAATCTGCAACATAATATTTTAAAATTCTGCTTATTTTGTCAAATAAACACAATATAATCACACCACTTTCAATTATTTGATAATTTATTTCAAAATACTTGTCAGCAAGTATGTCTGTAACAATGCAGACAACAGAAAAGATTCAGGAATTTTTTTTTTTGACAAATGATTCCATACTAGTATATTAAATACCGAAACTTTGACATAATCTTTAAACTGCAATTACAGAAGTATTTCCTGCGCCCTCAGAACAGTGCAAAGGCTTGGGGAAGTCAGGGTATGGAGGACCTGAGGAGAGGAAAAATTGCTGGAAGGGCCTGGGAATGAACCGGAAGGTGTTGGGGTTGGTGTGGGAGAGATGAAACGGTTTTTTTCTTGAGGGGGGGGAAGATTGTTAGGAATTGGGATTCCTGGCGACCTTAGCCTCTCCCATTCAGTCAGGTACATGTGCCCATTCCCCTTGTTGTCGTGCCCTCTCCAACCCCCATCCCCCACGTGTCCCTGATGCCCCCATTCATCCAATTCTCGCCCCTTTCCCCATGTGTCCCTGCACCCCTCTCAGCTACCCCTTCCCCATCCCCATGTTGCCCTGCACCCCCACTCCCATTCAGCCCTGGCCCAGTCTGTCCCCTCCACTAGCCCTTTTGAGACCCCAGTATTATGTGACTGCCCACGAAGCCTGTATCCCTGCTGTCTGACCCCATATCCCATGCCTCCTTATCTGGCCCCACGGGCGGGGCACCATGAGGAACACAGCCTCTCCTCTCTCACCACAGCTGGCTGAATCAGCTACCCTCTGTTCTGGACCACAGCAGCCCGTGGTGGTGCCTGCCTCTCAAGCAAAAGGTATTTCTGTGGAGGAAAAATCTGCAGGGACCTATTGGCATGTGCAATTGCTGCACAATTCCGCCAGTGAGTTATTGGGGAACATACCTTGCTTATGTTCCATTCCGCAGCACGTGATAAAGTGCTTTCTGGTAGTGTTTTTATTTCTTTTCCAGAGTTCAAGTAATAGTACAAGTGTTTAGTGCCGTTTCCTCTTCATGAGTATGGGATAGGAAGGGGAGCGGGGGAAGGAAAGGCATGAACAATTCTTTCCTTTGATATTTCACAATGGACATTTGTTCAAAAGGCTTCTTGTGAAACACTTCACATTCATTATGTTCTTTCCTGTTTTGAATAGTTACACAATTGCAGAGGTTTACAATGCAAACACTCAGTGTAACTTCATAACTACGTGCTCATAGACTCATAGGATCTAGGACTGGAAGGACCCGAGAGTCATCGAGTCCAGTCCCCTGCCCTCGATGGCAGGACAAATACTGTCTAGAGACATCCCTGATAGACATTTATCTAACTACTCTTAAATCTCCAGAGATTGGAGATTCCACAACCTCCTAGGCAATTTATTCCAGTGTTTAACTACCTGACGAGTTAGGAACTTTTTTCTAATGTCCACCTAGTCTCCCTTGCTGCAGTTTAAGCCATTGCTTCTTGTTTCTATGATTAGAGCTAGATACAAGTTTCTCCTCCTCCTGACTACCCCCTTTAGATCCTGAAAACTGCTAGCATGTCCCTCTCAGTCTTCTCTTTCGAACTAACTAACCAATTCTTCAGCCTCCCTCATTAGGTCATGTTTCTCAAGACCTTTAATCATTTCTTGTTGCTCTTTCTGACCCTCCTCCAATTTCCACATCTTTCATGAAAGTGGTGCCCAGAATGGACACAATACTCAGTTGAGGCCTAATTAGCACAGAGTAGAGCGGAAGAATACTTCTGTGTTTTTACAACACACCTGTGTAATGCATCCAGAATCACGTTGCTTTTTTTTGCAACGTGTATCACACTGTTGACTCATATTTAGCTTGTGGTCCACTATGACCCCTAGATCTCTTTCTGCCATACTCCTTCCTAGACAGTCTCTTCCCAGTCTGTATGCGTGAAACTGATTGTTCCTTCCTAAGTGGAGCACTTTGCATTTGACTTTATTGAACTTCATCCGGTTTATAAAGATGTTATAAGTAAGATCAATACATGCAGCATCCTACAAGCATTTCATCAGGTCTAAACACATTCTTATCACACTAAATACATTCTTATCAACTTAACATCTATTTTAACAATGCTAATAAACAGGTGAGCCAGGATGGTTTCCAGCTATGCATTTATCAGTGTTCCCTGAGGCTTAGGGACCTTGGCATGAGCTGGCATCTGGTCTGCCAGCACCACAGGACTCTCTCAATCTCTCCCGTTGAAGCTGTTCCACTTTGAATAACAACTCAGTCATAAGGCCACAGTTGAGAATCACTGTATAGCTGGTGGTTAGAGCACCCACTTGGGAAGTGGATGATACAGAGTTCAGTGCCCCTGCTCCGATGACTCCATTATTTATACAAGATGACTGTGAAACAGCTTCAACAGGTAAGATTCAGTAAATCCCACATCAGCATAGCCCATAACTTAATGATCTGAGCACATGCCTCCATCAAGCAGAAGGGGGAATTGAACCTGGGTCTCCCACCTCTCAGGTGAGTGCTTTAATCAATAGGCTAAAAGTTATAAGGTCACCACTTCCTCTTTTGACTATCTTGTGTGGAATGAGCAGGTGTCTCACTCATTCTCACTAGAAATAATTTAGGTACCTAAACTGCCTGGCTCCAGGAGAGGGGTTCCTAGCTCTGGATTGCAAACAGAGATAGGGACATTCCCTGCAGCCTGGATTTAGGCACCAAACTACTTAGAAGGCTTAGGACACACTGCTCTCTTCAGTATCTTCCACTGGTAAGTGTAGACAGCTTCCTGTCCAGCATGCTTGTGTAATCCACACACCTTCTAGGTGTGATGTTCTGTTCCATCCAGTGGCACCGAGACCACTGAGAGAGAAATAACATGAGTCTGCTCTACAGCCTTAGCTAACAGTCAGTCAGCTTTTAGCTCATGCAGTAGAGCAGGGGTGGCCAACCTGAGGCTCCGGAGCTGCATGTGGCTCTTCAGAAGTTAATATGCGGCTCCTTGTATAGGCACCGACTCCAGGGCTGGAGCTACAGATGCCAACTTTCCAGTGTGCTGAGGGGTACTCATTGGTCAACCCCTGGCTCTGCCACAGGCCCTGACCCCACTCCACCCCTTCCCGCCCCCTCCCCTGAGCCTGCCGTGCGCTTGCTCCTCCCTCCTCCCCCTAAAGCCCCTTGTACGCCTCAAAACAGCTGATCGGGAGGTGCAGTGAGGGAGGGAGAGGCGCTGATTGGAGGGGCTGCTGGTGGGCAGAAGGCACTAAGAGCAGGGGAGCTGGTGTGGGGGCTACTGATGTATTACTGTGGCTCTTTGGTAATGCACATTGGTAACTTCTAGCTCAGGTTGGCCATTCCTGCAATAGAGGCTTATGCACGCCACAAGTCCCTGGTTTGATCCTGCCCACCAATGACCGGGGTCTGTCAGCGTTACACTTTCTTTTGTGGATTGCATTTTTGGGTGCCTATCTCTCCCCATTTATTGTATAGGGAGTCTAGGTGCCTAACTCTGGCTTTGTTGATCCCAGTGTTGCTCCAATGATTTTCTAGGCACCTAAAAGTTAGACATTGTGATGCTGGGCATTGCAATGCCTAGGTCCCTTTGTGGATGTTGACCTCTTTCTTCTTTGGTTTAACCTTCAAGCCTGTAATCAACTTTTCCATTCAGTTTAGTTTCACCCAATCCTCCCTCTCCCTATGTTAGGTTCTAGTCTTACAATTGCCACCTGGGCTATAAAAGGAAAAAGTAGTATATTTGCAATTTTCCTCAAGTACTTTTAATTAAAACATCTTTTGAAATGGCAGGAAACATTTCTAAATAGCGTTTTCAGTAACAGTTCTGCTGCTACAAATGTTTTCTCTCCAAAAGCATGTAATTTATTAAAATAAAGTATGTTAATAGAAAAAGCTATATAAAAACTGACACTTTCCAAAGTGATTGAAGCTATTGGTAAGGGAGTGAGCAATGTGTAGTGGTTAGAGCATAAAATTGGATTCTAATCCCTAGTTCTGCTAATAATTTACTGTTGACCAAATTATTCACATCTTTGTGTGGCTGACTTTCTCCGTTTAATACTGGGGGAAAATAATTATTAATGCCATTGGAGTGTTTTAAATTAAGTTGTTAAAGCACTTTGAGTTGCTTGTATAGAAGTTACTTTAGAAGGGCAGTAGGTACATGTAACATTGACTATAGACTATAGTTTAAGATTAATTCCATCCTCTATTCTATCATTCCCATTTTTGCTTTCTCACATTTCTTCTATACTGAAGTTTTTCCTGTAGGCTCTTAGCTCAAAGGTGCATAAAAAGGGGAGTGAGAAAAATAATTTGAGCTGTTTGAGCTATGTGAGTGTGGAAAAAAATGTTCCTCCATATACTCTAATCAGAAATTTTGCACTCTGGCATAATTCAAACCTCTGACCAGAGGACCTTGGGATTACTTTTTAAAGCTCATTGACACACACAAAAAAGGTGACTTTTAAGAAAATCTGTTAAGTTTAAAATTATGCCAGTCTAAATTCAGTAGTTTTGCACATGGAGACAATGTATTTGCAGTTTTGTAGACTCACTGTAGCTATTTGTTAAAAAACAAAACAAAACAAAAAACAGTACCCCATTGATTTCAGTGGAATATATTATCTCCAAGAAGAAAGGAATTTAGTTAATATTTCTGGAGGGAAAAAACTAGGGATAAAACATATGGGGACTGCATTTTAGGGAGGGATACAAAGGGGAAAGGCGTGTTGTGACTCAAAGAAGGAGACTAAAATGAAGGCATTTGCACTATAAAATATACAAGGTGCGTAGCGTGGATTGTATAGAGTTGTAGGGACAACTGTAACTCTTGGAAATTTCTTACTTTATGAGTAGATGATCTCTCAACCTTAACGTAGCATTCACACTAGTGTGTGCATTTTAATTAAAAGTGCAAGGCGTTAGACTCAGCTGCTCACCATCGAAGTCTTTGTTCTCTACAACTAAACCTTGCACCACGAGGGTGGTAATAACTACATCTCCTCTTCAGTGACTGTGCCCGCCCCATGGGAACAACTGCAAACCACCGCACCCTCTGATACAGCAGCTGAAAAACGCTGGCCTGGGGCAGAGGAAGCACGTGTGTCGCCCCCAGCCCCACGGCTATTAACATGTGTTTCCTTCCGGACGCGCCCGTGCTTCAGGGACCGCCCCTGGGATGCATATGTGCATAGATGACACTAGAGAATACTAGCAAGTCCGCATGCGCAATGAGCACCTCTAGCTCTCAGTCACTTCCTGCTTTGTGGGTGGGTTGAAGGGGTTTATCTCCAGGCTGCTGATTGACAGAGGCCATTTTCCGATCTGTATCTCCCTCGGTGACTGGCTCCTGTAAAAAAAACGCGCTCTGTGTTTGATTTTCTGGTTGGCTGCCGTAATCCCTACTTCTCCCCTATTGTGGTTCTGTCATGCTGATTGGCTCCTTTCATTACTCCCCCCCATGCCAGTGTGCCTGGCCCGCTGATTGGCTGATGCAAGGCGACCACACGCGCCGCTTATATGTCCGGCTCGCTGATTGACTGTTCCAACCGTTTGCCCCTCCCCCGCCTGTGTTCGCGGAGCTAATAAAGTTTTGTTGGAAAAAAAGTGGCGCCTCCTCTCGCTCCTGCCCCGCCTTTTCGGAGCAGCTCGCCACGCCCGGCCTCTCCCTCCCGGCTCGGCCCCTGGGGCGGTTGTTTCTCGCCCATCTGCGCGCGCGCCAAGAGCTGGAGCCGGAGCCTCCCGGTGGCTCCCCCGCCCGCCGCTGGTGCTGCCTCCTCCTGCGGGCACGGTAAGCGGCTCGCCGTCCGGCCGGGGGTGAGGTGGGGGGCTGCTCGGGGAGAGTCTCCGGGGTATAGACCCTCCTTCCCGGCTATACTGGGCTCCGCGCCGCTCCCTCCGCTGCGCAGACGCGTGCGGTCGCTGTGATTTAACGGGACCCCTGGGCGGGCGGGAAGCCGGGACTGCGCCGTGCGCCTCCCCCCCTCCGCCGTGTGCGCGACGGTTAAACTGCTGCTCTGCCCCCCGGGGAACGGACTCCGAGCACCGAGAGGCGGGGACGTGATGTCCGGCCGGGGCGAGTGTGTGGCGGCGGCAGCGCTCTGCTCGCTACGGCTCCCTGGCTGGCGCTGCCCGGCCTCGGGTGGGTTTTCCCGGCCCCCGCTTGTGAGGAGCCGGCGGATCCCGAGAATCCCGCCTGCTCTCCCGCCCCGCGGGGCTGGTGAGGCGGCCAACTGCTGGAGCCCTTCGTGGTGGGGAGGAAGGGCCGGATCAGGGCTGAGGACCCTTGGCGAAGCAGACCCGCCTGAAAGGCTAATTGGGCTTCGCTGGTGCTCTCGCTCGCTCTTCAAGTGCAGTGGACGTTTGAGTCCCCTCTCGCCCCCCTCCCCCTCCAAAAAAAAAAAAAAGTGCGTAGGAAAATGTGCTTAACATACCTGCTTTCTCGGATACAATAGTAATATCACTGTGGGGAGGGACAGCAGCGCTTGGCCAACCTCTTCATCTTTATTCCCGTTTCCCCACCTCTAAAATGGGGAAAAGGCTTGCCACCTCCCAGGGAGTTGGGAAACTTAATCAGTGTCTTTAAAGTGCTTTGACTTACTCTGGAATAAATTAATATAAGTGAAAAGTATTCTTACTGCAATACCTATAATCCAGTTGGCAGTGAGTTTGGGATCAGAAATCATGGGTTTTGGCATTAAGGGGCTGAGGGTGCAGTTTCTTAATCTGTCTACAGTAGAACAGCGATGTTGATAACAATGAGTATTAGCAAAAGGTGTGAGAGACTATGCTCAGCACTAGTACAATCTGGAAGCATAGACTGTGTGTTCAGCATCTGGTGGTGGTAACCTCCGTTTCTGAAATTCCTGAACACTGTTTCTTTGTCTACATGTTAATCTTGTGCAGCCCACTGTTTAACTCATTGTGGACATCTTATCAGCTGTACTTCATTTTTCTAGTGTAGAACATGCCTTAATTAAGACAGTGGTTACACCTTTAAAAATATATTGTAGATACACTAGCTTTTGGATGGCTGTCATTGATGCTTCTCATTTCTTTTCCTACTTTAGAACATTTTGAAACTAGTAAAACAAAACTAATTTTAAAATGTTTGCATTTGATACAGATGAAGGACAGATTCAGTACAGTTTTATTTGTTAATTCAACAGATGCAGTTTATGCTGCTTTTTAGTCGTCAGGGGAAGCTGAGACTTCAGAAGTGGTATGTCCCGTTGTCTGACAAAGAGAAGAAGAAAATCACGAGGGAACTTGTTCAGACAGTTCTGGCCCGTAAACCAAAAATGTGCAGCTTCCTGGAATGGAGAGACCTGAAGATTGTCTACAAAAGGTGGTTCTACCTCATTAAGCTTGTAATTACTAGACATCAAAAAAGATGTAATGAATAGCAAAGAAAATAATGAAAGTGAAATGTTTTCTCCCTTGCTAATGATGAAAACAGGCTAGTTTTGGGCTTTTTTTCTTCAATCTAATTTGATAACCTAGTAGGAAGCATCCACCTATAAAGAGCCACTCATGCGTTTACAAATGTGCTGAAGAACAGAGGTTAGATTTTCTTAAATTTAAGAAAGAATGATTCTTTCTGGGTCTGTTCAGCTGTCTGTCTAAAAGGATGAATACAAATATGAAAAATAATGTATGATTTAATGGCTATTTAGAATGACTAAATTCTATTAATGTTTACCTCAAGCAGTGGATAACTATAATTTGGTTACAAAGGCACCAGATATGAATAAGAGAAGATTTTTGCTATCTGTACAAAAGTATTTTTTCACTTTGAGAAATCAAGATCAGTTTTCTATGGGTGAAAGTATGGTCTAATTTTCTTAGTCAGAAATCTCTTCGTATCTGTTTTACTTGCAAAATGCTAAGGTTGTGTACCAGTAATGGTTTGATTCTGCCGACCTTTTGAATGTAATACAAAACAGCAGTGAAATTGCTTTTCTCCACACATTACTGTAATTGACATTCCAGTGAGGTGAAGGAAACATGCATCCTACTAAAAGCTAATTTTAATAAAAGGAGTTTAAAAAAAATGCAAATTAGTCAATGTCAGGGAAAGTAATTTAATTTTTCCTTTGTTTTATTTCCTTGTTTTTCTTCAAGTTTGTGTAGTCATGGTCCTCACACAGCTGAGGGAATACCACTAAAGTGACTGGATTTAAGTAGTGATAAAAACCACTTAGTGTGATAGGTATAAGTGCTTTTGGGCTTGGAGAAAGTGCATTCTTCCAAAGATAACATTGAAACCCAGAAGGAATAGGAGCAAACTCTGGTGGCCCAGCAGTCCAAGAGCAGCCTTGTAAACAATCCTTTATATTCAGGGAGTTCTGGTGGTCTTTGTCCTGAGCAGGTAACCAAAAGAGAACCAGACAATCTACAGAAACTGACAAACCTTGGCAGTGGTCACAATCTTCCTTAGCAAGAGGTGTTCCATCTTGGCTGCAAGTTTGAGGATGCTACAGAGAATCCTGAGCCAATCCTCTACCAAGGTCTGTCCTTTTTTTTTTTTTTTTTTTTTTTTTTTTTTAATATATATATATCCCATAGTTTGGGGACAGTTTGACTCACATTTGGTAAAAACCATGCCTTGTTAATAAAGCACAAAACATATAACATTTTTAGTTTCCTGTTGCTAGTTCTTAATGTTTTTCTTATTTCATAAGCTAAATTGCTGAAGTGCATGCTTTATACTTATTTCTTCTAGAACTACCTAATTGTTAGAATTTCAGATACTACAGAGCAAGGTAGTAGGTTCATTTAAATCAAAGTGAATTTTAAGGAATCAATTTTAATTGTTTTACCTTTGTACTTCTAAAGAGAGGTTATTTAACTGATTGATAATACTTAAAACATGTTAATTTGCAATTAAATACAGCCTTTACACTAAATTTGGTGCTGCTTTTTGAAAACTTAGGATATGGCTACACTTGGAGCTGTACAGCGCTGCTGCGGAAGCGCTCCCGCGGCAGCGCTTTGAAGTGTGAGTGTGGTCGCGGCACCAGTGCTGGAAGAGAGCTCTCCCAGCACTGCAGGTACTCATCTCCCTGTGGGGATTAGTTTACAGTGCTGAGAGCCATGCTCCCAGCGCTGGGGCACTGTTTACACTAGTGTTTTACAGCGCTGTAACTTGCCGCGCTCAGGGAGGTGTTTTTTTCACACTCCTCAGCGAGAAAGTTGCATCACTGTAAATTGCCAGTGTAGCCAAGGCCTGAGGAGGAAACGCTATATCTACACACGTTTATTTAAGCAGTTATATAGCTTACATTTATGCAGATGCTTAATTTTTTCATTTTGTATTATGTTAGTAAATGAATAATGCGTTTCTTATTTGCAGGATTAATTTTTTACTTGTTTGTTTTGAGCTCTTTGGATAGGAACTCATGCAAATAAAATGCAAGCAAAATTTTAAAGATTTTAATTAATAAACTAAAGCTATCTTAAATATGCTGGATATGTAAAAAAAAAAAAAAAAAAAAAAAATCAAACCTGTTTAAAACTAACTGATTTATTAAACAAAATGTTACCTGCAGTTACTGAATTGAACTAGTTGTTTCTGGTCACTGTGTCCTTCAGGATTTTAGAAATAGCAGATCTCATCCTCTCACATTTAGTTTTTATTCATAATTGGAAGAGAAAACAAGCTTTACTGCTTTTCAACTTTTGAATGCTTTTTAGCTTTGAATTAACTAATCATTGAACTTAAACTAGTTAACCTGAAATAGATTATTCACTGTGCATCTGCAAAAGAGGCTACTGCTGTCAAAGTTGATTTAGTATTTCAACAGACTTGGTTGCAAGTGTGTAGCCAACTATGTCTATCAGTTCAGTGGTTTGACTTTCTTTAAAACTTTGGCAGTAAACATATACTGCTTAAGTCCCAGGGCCTCATTGACATCCTTTTTTTGTGAGATCAATACAAACTCAAATAAAAATTTGGTAAGTTTATAGCTTGTGCCATATATACATCACCCAAAATACCCAATGACCACAAATCAAGAAAGCTGAAATGTTTTGACCAAGGCGGTAGCCCTTGATCATGATTTGTATTGGCAAGACATTCTCTGAATGAAGGGTTTTAAGAGGAAAATATATATTCACATATGTCAGTGAGAAAAAACACAGAAATAAACTCTTGCACATTCTTATCTCCAGAGGACCCACTCTAGACTTGACAAGAGATTTAGTTCATCTCAGGGCTTGTTTTGGATATTTTGAGGTCCAAGCTAGGAGAACCAGTATGACTGCCTTCAAGCACTGGGGCCTGACAAGGTCATGTGTCTTTGTTTACTTGTTCAGAAGATAACAAATGTGGCCTTTACAGTTGTGATTGAATCTGGTGTAGGTGCTTGCTGTTCATAGCCTGGAAATGGGAGTGTGTTATGGCCAAGTGTTATGGAGTGGGAGTTCATTTGTTTTTGTTTTTTTGTTTAGTAACACAGAAGCTGTTTTGTCTGAAACAGGTCAGATTGTTTGTTTAATCATATTTAAGGCCTGTCCTTTTAAGAGCTTATTACTTATTTAACTTGACATGAAGGTCTGCTATTGTCATGAGATTCAAATTATTCTTGAGCATTGGAAGGGAAACAGTTCAGCTTAACATAGCAATAATCAGCTGACATTAAAATAAATGTGGAGAAAGTCATGTGCCTTGAGTAACAGAATAGAAGTATTCAGACAGATTTGCTATGAGTGCTAGTAATTAGAGTAAGCCTCATACTGTTCTAGAAAAACACAGGTATTTCTCTCTTCAGACTGTTTTAATGTTAATTTTATTTAACGTTTTATTTATAATTTAGATTTTCAGATCTTATCTATTGGATGCTTTCTGTACTCTTTTAAAAACCAAGTCAATAGAAAGTGATTTACTCAACAACTGTGTATAAAAGACACAATTTGTTTTGTAATGCATTAAAAAATCCTCTGAGTTACTGTTTTTTGTCAAACCTGATTCAATAGAAATAAAGCTAAAAAAAGTAGAAAAAGCCTTTTAAATTTTCTAACAAGCTCAGTTTGATGTGAGAGAAGCCAATGGTTAAAAAGGCCATAGAAATTGAAATATTTGATCCATGGAGGTGGTCCCTCCCAGTTCTTTTTGAGGAACAGCAGTCATACTATGTGGGCAAGCTTGCAGTGCTGCTGCCTCTAATCTGTTACTTCTGAGGATACACAGATCTTTGTTCTTAGTCCTGGAAACTGTCACCTTTCAGGAGCACTAATTTAACTGACATGGGGGCTGGTGTTTTGGTGATGATGATGATTTTGTTCCAGATATGCAAGCCTTTACTTCTGCTGTGCTATTGAAGATCAGGACAATGAACTGATAACCCTGGAAATAATTCATCGTTATGTGGAACTACTTGACAAGTATTTTGGCAGTGTAAGTTAGTGACTCTGATTTTGGTTGGAATTTTGTAAAAAAACTGAATTGTATTTTTATTAATATAGTAAGTGCATTATCTTATTGCTTAGTGTACAAGATATTTTGAAAAGTGATATGTTTGCTGCTGGACATGGATAGATTATATTTTTATATATATAAAAATAAATAATATGGCAAATCTTACATCACTTGTTCTGCCGAACCAGCCTGGTAACTAACCTGTCTTCACAACACCCTTGTCAGGTTGGGGGGTGGGGTGGGGTGGTTGTATGTCCTGTTCCCCTCTCCCCCAAGGCTCCTACTCCAATCTACTTCCCTTCAGCTACAATTTCATGAAAAGTTCTGCCCCCTGCAGCCCCAGGCTAGAGCATACTCAATGCAGATAGAATCATAGTTACCTGTGAAATTCAGGCAAATCTATACTAGCAGATGTGAACTGTGGTTTTTCAAATGCTTGTGATTTTGACCCAGTTTGGGTGGGTTCTCATGGGGACAGTGAAAGGCACATCCCTGACACAAAGGCCTCCCTCCTATCAAATTTCAGGTCGCTGCTCCAAAGCATGGGAGTACCAGAGCTTGTCAGAGAGATGGTCCCCAAAATGTTTTAATATGGGCAAAATGTATTTCTCACTAGCCTCATTCTCAGAAGTGGTGGAACCATTTTGGCTGAACTTCTCCACAAAAAATTCAGCCTTAGGAAAATGCCTCAAGTTAAAATTTCTAGCCTAAACAGTTTAGTCTGGCAAAGTTATGAGCAAGTGAAAGAAGAATCTAATAGGAAGTGTTGGGCAACCTTAATGAGGCAGTGCTACCCTCCCATCACAACACTTACTGTGCTTTTCAGGTGTGTGAACTTGATATCATCTTCAATTTTGAAAAGGCTTATTTTATTCTGGATGAGTTCCTGTTGGGAGGGGAAGTTCAGGAGACCTCCAAGAAAAACGTTCTTAAAGCCATTGAGCAGGCAGATCTGCTACAGGAGGTAAGCAAATGGTACTTCTCCTGCCTAAGCAACAGCATGCTGTGCTCTGGCTAATGAAGGCTCTTACTTTTCTAATATGGTAGAAAGTGCTTTTTAGCATGCTTAGCATGTAATCTCCTGTTAGTTTTTCTGTTTGTGTAGTATATGTACTACCATAATATTATCTTTCACCTTGTTTATTCTTTTCACCTTGTATTCAGTACACACACGTAAATTCTTTTTAAAGCTTTAGATTTATTTAGAGATTATCCCTTTGTTGTATGTGTTTTGCTAGAATTGCAAGCTGCTCTTTTCATGCATATACCTAATATTTATAGATGGTGCTCTTTTTAATTTATCCATATCTCTTAGATTTATCTTTGTTGCACTTTAATTATCTTGATAATTAGCAGTAGTTTTGTCATACTTGATGCATGTGTGCTTCTTTACTGTTTCACTGCTCAAATCCAGAAGCTAGACTCTCTTCTTTGAGCCTCTTTCAGGTATAGTTAATAACTATTCTAAAGGCATTATGTCTTAATGTTGTAGTTAGTTTATTTTAAAATAGAAATGCTTTATAGAATAATAGTCAGCAGTCATAGAAATATATAGAATGAAGTAGAAGAGGCATTCAAAACTTCATCCGTTATTCAGTTATAGAAATAAAAATATTTCCACTGTTCATTTCTAACTTCGGAGAACTGTTAAAGTATGAACTCAGATCTTAAACCCAGAGTCTGGAAAGCAATTTTTTTTATTTGTACCGCAAAATCCCTAGTAATAAAGTAAATTTAATTCTCTACCAGCCTGTAGTGATATGTGCTTCACCCCTCTGGTGCCTCCTGTTGGTTGTTGGAGTGCTCTGTGCAGGCCGGTGTCCCACTTTGATTTGGCCCCCATGTCCCTCCCGGCTCTGGTGCCTTGTCTGGGTGCTGCCCCCTGGCCATACACCCCTCAGTCTCAGGGTCTCCCCTCCACAGGGAACCCCTATCCTCATCTTGCCTCAGTCATAGGCTACTGCCAGTCACCAATTAGCCCCTGCTCCCTGAGGCAGACTGCAGTATAAGCCACTCATCATAGGCAAGGTTGGGTCTGGACCTGCTGCCCCTCTTTGGAACCCAGTGCTGCTCCCGGGCCTTGGACAAGGCCCTGCAGCTGTGGAGTTGCCAGCCTGGAGTTCCCCAGCCCCTCTGGCCTTTCCCCAGCCCTGCCTTAGTCTAAGCACCCTCCGCTTCCCAGCAGCCAGGCCCCTCCCTCTATCTGAAGGCAGAGAGAGTCTGTCTGTCTACTACTGGCCTTTTTATACAGGCCAGTTGTGGCCTGATTGGGGCGTGGCCACAGCTGTGGCTGTTTCCCTAATCTGCTAAGGCTTGCTGCTTTCCTAGCAGCAGCCTTCTCGCTGTCTCAGCCCTCTCCCAGGGCTGATTTCAAGCCCTTCAGGGCAAGAGCAGGTGACCACCCCGCTACACAGCCTCTCTGTATTTCATTATTTACTAACTATGGTCTCAGGGTTATAACATTGAACTAGCAGTTCAGACCCTGCCAATGACACCTAGTAAGACCTTGGGAAAGTCACTTTAACTTCTCTGTGCACCAATTTGTGACAAGGATGTACAACCTGCCCAGCTCATGTGCATGTTAAAGTTTAAGGCTTCTAAAATGTTTAGAGGTCACTGGTAAAAGATGCTATATACATGCAAAATAGTATTCGAGCTTTGTCCTATGAACATTTTAATGGGTTATTATTTTGTCTTGTGAGATCTGTTTCTGTTGATGTGTCATGTGAGCATTCCATATTTCTGAGGTTCTCCTTCTGCCATCCTTGCTATTGGCCCAGGAACATCATATTGCTAAATTATAGGATTGAAAAATCATCCCATCCTTTTTTCTCCACTATTATAGTTTAGTTGCATTTTGTAATCCTATTACTTGAAGTGAAAGTAAGAGGATGACATACCAGCTAAGACTCGTTTGTAGATAGAGGTGCTAATAAACTGTGTGATGTATCCTTTTTTGGTTTGGGAAGCTTAATTATTCCTGCTTTCAAAGGACGCTCTGAAACCTTCCTCTCATCACTCCTTTATTGTGGTAAGAGGGGAATTTCCTAATGAGGTGGATATTACAGGCCTACTGAAATTTTAGCCGTTTGGTACTCTACTAATGCCATATATTGTTAGGGCATACAGAAAATGTTCCATGGGGTTTTTCATCTAAAACTTTTGCTTTCCTAGAATCAAAGAATTGCAGAAGTTACAAATGAGAAGTGACTTAGTAAACAATTGGTCTCCCTGCAGATGGATGATTGTTCCATACAATGTTAGCATTTTGCAGCATTTTGTCCAGTCTGTTTTTAAAAATTACAAGCAATGAGACTTCCTTTAGGAGGCTGTTTTATTGTATTCTACTGTCCAAAATAATTCCTGATACTCTGCCTAAAATTTACCTTTCATTTCATTCTACTACCCCTAGATTAGTTTGACACTAAAAATAAATAATGCAAAATAAAAAAATTGCCTCCCTTGACATTTTTTTTTTTTACAATGGGAAATTGTCTCCTTCCCGCCATTTTCTTTTTAAATGTGGAATTTGCTTCTTTGAAACAGTCTCCCCACCCCCAGTCTTCTGATTTCTTTTATGATCTCTGGGTTAACTATTTTCCTGATTGTAACCAAGAAGTAACAAAAATCTGTATCCTTTCTGCTTTTGAAGTTTATTTTACCTTGTGATGGTGGAAACTTTGAGTTTTTTGTCACTGTTTGATAGATTAATTATGTCAAATATAAAATGGCACTCTTTATAGGGCTGCTTTTTTACTTCGGTGAGAGTTTAGTTTAAGGACTTGAGGATTTTAAAGTTTAGCACAAAATTATATATTTTAGTGTAGGATCTTTCCTTTCATGCTGGTTGATGCAACGTGAGTCCAGAGTCTATCGATGAAGAATACTGAAATGTTGAGTTTGTGTCTCCATTGGAGGATCTTTTTATTTCAGTGAATTTCTGTTTCTCTGAGTAGTTCAGAAAAAGTTCTCAAGAATAGAATACACTCTTCAATTCTACCAGTCCCAAGTTTTTTCAAACATCAGTATGCTTTTTTCTCCCTAGATCCACTCCTCATATGCACAATATATCACAAAGCTAAAGATTTTCTTTGAGCCCTAAATGGATTGGTACTTGACAGTCATTTAAAAAAAATTAAGTACTGTTAATACATTTATGTATCATTGACTAGTTAGTGTTTCTAACGGATTTTGATAATGACTAGCTGTTCAGAAATGTATATCACACAAAGGAACATCATTTTACAGATCTTAAGTGGGAGGAAGCAATGGCTGTTGAGTAATATTAAAAGGAAAACATGCAAAGGCGAGTTGTTTGAAAGTGAATTGGCCTCTTATAGGCTTGTCTGTTTGTATTGCCCTGGCAGTTTTCCAGGATATGCCTTATACTGTAGAGCACCTTTTAGAGTACCATGTACTTAACCTTTCAGTGCTGTTATAGTCGCTTACAAACACTCAGGGCTTGTCTACCCTTAAAATGCTGCAGCTGTGCCTCTGTAGTGCTTCAGTGAAGACAGGAGGGCTTCTGTCATCAGCGTAGGTACTCCACCTCCCTGAGAGGCAGTAGCAAAGTTGATGGGCGATTTCTCCCATCGACCTATTGCTGTGTACACCAGGGGATGGGTCGGTTTAAGTGCATTGCTCGGGTGTGGATTTTTCACACCCAAGAGGGACATAGTTATACTAACGTAATTTCCATCCTCAGTTCAGTTAGCGCTCATCTCACTAATTACTGATTTTGGAGACTTATGCTGTGGTTTCATGTGTACTTGATGCTCATTTTTCTTTAGTGGTCTTCTTAACTCCCTTCACACTGATAATGCACTGAGTGTTTTTGTATCTGGTGGTGGCCACTAAAGTTATCAGTGATACACAGCTCACCCTCATCTTTAAAAGAGCTGCAACCCTGACGGTAGTTTGACGTTCTCTGTGTGGAGGTGAAGGGGGGCACGTGCATTTCCGTTTGAGAAGAATAAATTCTTTGTCATATTATAGAACTGCGAAATAAAAATGTTCAGGTCTTGATGTGATATTAACCACGTTGCACTGTCGTTATAATTACAGAGCCAGTTTTCCATGCCACTTCCCTCTATTCTTTTCTCAGGTTGGCATTGAAATTAGTACAGTATTCCAGAAGATCTGTAGCAATATCTAATCTCTGTATGCACTTTTTTCTTGTGTGTGGATATTGCTTTTTTCATTTTATTTTTTCATTTTATATTTTATCTTTGTTTCCTGATGTAAGCATCAAGTCAGCAAAGCATTTAAGCACAATCTTAAGTAAATCCTGGTTTAGCAGAACACTTAAGCATCGTGGTTCACTTCAAGTTAAGGACGTGTTTAAATGCTTTGCTGAATTAGGGCATTATTTGATAGTCCACTGGCTGTTTTATTGCAGTTACCAATCTATTTAGTGACTCAAAACAGTTACTGAGGCATACTTTTGTTAAAAGATGATATTTTGCTTTTGAGGTCATAGCTCAACTGTGGTGACTTTTTTATTTCCTAAGCATAAAATGCTATAGCATTAGTTCTCATTTATTTATCTCATACTGAACAGCTGAAAAGTAATTTTACTTTTCCTTATGCATCATATTTTTGTGGCTGAGTAAAGGTCATGTGGCCAATTTCATGATTGTTTACAATTCCAGTTAAAACTGTTAATTGTTTTTAATAATACTTGATATTGTAACAAATAAATAACACAAACAATATAGTTTGTATTGTTGTACCATGGTGATTACTGGATTTGAGACACAAGACTGGTAAGCTTATGTCTTTTATTGGACCAACTTCTGTTGGTGGAAGAGACAACAGACCTCCCTTTCAGGTTTGAAAAAGGTTAATTGCCTGTTTCATTTTAAGAAGTTTCTTTTGCAATGTGTGTTAACCCCTTATTCTTAACAATCTGTCCCACCTTGTATTTAGTTGTGATACTCTGGTTACCTTTTCCAGACCTGAAGATGAGCTCGTGAAGCTCAAAAGTTGGTCCAGTAAAAGAGATTGCCTCACCCACCTTGCATTTCTGAGTATAGTACAGAACAATAATAAAGTATCAGTTTTTCACTTAGGAATATAGGAATTCAGTAATTCAGTGATGGCCACGAGTATGAGATACTGTCTCCGACTAATACTGTGCAAACCTACATAATAGTCCCAATACAAGTATAGTTACAGATGCTATTATATATATTCTTTAAGAATACATAAAGAATTAATCTCATTAAACAAAACAGTTATCAGTGTTTACTAAACAAAGAATATAACTGTTAAAGGCTTGCCAGCTGGTGAGACTTTTTTCTGCTGATTTTTTTCTAGTAACCACATTTCAAAATAGTTTTGAAATATTTTTTTTTGTAGGTGAATTTTTCTTTCACTAGAATTTCCCAAATATAGTTCAACCCACATATTATCATTGGAGGTTTATTCCTCCAGTAGTCTTCAGCAGAACAATTTGGATATTTCACTGTAAATATTGATGTTTGTGTTCAGTGGAAATTCCAACAGTATGACCAAAAGGTCTGTTGGTAAATCACAATTGGTTACTTTTTGTTTCCATATTTGTATTCATAATTGTCTAATCTTTACTAAATATTACTAAAGTATGTGCTTCATTAAAACCAACAATTAACTGTATTTTTCATCTTTTTTAAATATCTTGCATCTTAATTTGTTAGTGACCTCTTGTCCTTGAATATGAGGAAGAAGTGTATTTTCAATGTTATTCCTCTGTCTACTTTTTTTTTTTTTTTTTTTTTTTTTTTTTTTTTTTTTTTTTTTTTTTTTTTTTTTTTTGGTATTAAAAACCTGCTTCCCCACTGAGAGAGGCAACTTATGTATAGAAGTAGAGGCTGTTTTGGAACCGCCATGAGAATTTCCCATCAGAGGAAACTGGAAACAGTTAATTTGAAAGAGCAGTTATGTAGACTGTAGGATTGGGTATGGTTCTAAAGGCTGTAATAGGCCTTTAGTAGTATATAACAGTTGTGCATATAAATAATGCTAGCAATAGCAATTTTTCAAAATAAAAATCCCCAAACATTTAAGCCTATATAAGGGATCTCCACAAGTGGATGAGAACATAATTTTTCACCATCTCTATTAGAAGACCATCTCCATAAGCAGCTGCTTTTGTTTGTCCCCCTTGAGTGATTGCTTAAGATAGTTTTACTGTATCCAAGTAAACAGAGGCTGAAACACTCAGCCATTGGTAAGTGGAGCACTTTCAGTGTGAATGTTGGTGATTTCACATTCAGTTTCTGCAGGATCTCATCCTTCATTTAAAAATGTTTCTAGCCCTTATAGTTATGAATATAATCCTAAAGTATAAACCAATGAGATATCATCGTCCTAACTGTTGTCAGATTTAGTGCTTCTGCAATTGCTCATATTCCACAAAAGTAAAAGAATGAATGAGAATAGCAGAGTCTTGACTAATTAATGCAAGCCTGCATATCATGACAGTATTATTGGGAAATGTGTTCTTCATACATAACTCCCACTGACATCAGTGGGAGTTGTGTATGGGACACATCTCGCCATCCTACATCTAGACCTCAGTCCTTTAGAAAATTTATATATATGCTTAATTTCATGCAAGGATTTCTTTTTCACTGAACATTTTATTTGTATTTTATAAATTACCATATATACTCGACCATAAACTGGTTCATTTATAAGCTGATCCCCCCCCTCCCCCCCTAAGATGGATAAGTAAAAATGAGCTATTCATAAGCCAACCCTATAATTCGGGGTCAGCAAATTTTGGCTCCTGGGCCATCGGGATAAGCCACTGGTGGGCTGAGATGGTTTGTGTACCTTGAGCGGCGGCAGGCACGGATGTAAACCTCAGGAAAGTGTCCCGGTGCCCCAATTGCTTACCCAGATGAGCTGGAACAGCAATTGGTGGGGAATTTTTATTTTTAGGGGGAGAAGCTGGGGTTCAGGGGTATAACCCCTGTGACCACCCCCCACATGACCTCATCTTTAGCCTGGGACCCCCATACTCTCCCCATCCCATCCCTTCCCACTTTATCTGGGGAGGGCCAGGGGAGGATGTCTCTGGCCTGGCCGGAGCTGTTCCGGCAGGCTGGGCAGCATGGCTGCAGCCTGCCCCAGTGGGCCAGACCCAGTGGCATGGCCACAGCATGTTCCAGCAGGCTGGGCCGGGTGGCACGGCTGCAGTGTGCTCCAGTGGGCCGGGTGGCGCGGCCACAGCCTGCTCTGGGGGGTGGTGCCGAGCAGCACGGCTGCAGCCTGCCAGCCCCAGGGCTGCAGCTGCTTCAGAGGCTGGGGGGAGAGCAGTGTGGCCAGA
Source organism: Chelonoidis abingdonii (assembly GCF_003597395.2). NCBI lineage: Eukaryota > Metazoa > Chordata > Testudines > Testudinidae > Chelonoidis > Chelonoidis abingdonii. The sequence continues at coordinate 231,767,529 of NC_133769.1, forward strand.
AGCAGAGAGATTCTGGCCCCGCCTCTTATCTTCTGGCTCTGCTGGCTGTGGTGCCTCTCCTTGCTCCCTCTGTTGGGGGGAGGGGCTGTGTCCCACCTCTCCCTCTCTATACCTGTTCATGGTGCTTCCCTTTTTACTAAAAAAAAAAAAAAAATTCGGCTTATGAACGAGTATATACTGTAAGTTATATTGTAGGAACACTGGTGAGAATGCAATACTGTGTGTGTCAGTGGGGAGCATTCACTTAATGAAGTGTCTGAAGATTGGGCAACAATGGAAATCTATATATTGGTTGGGAGACCTTAAAGTCCCAGGGAGATGTAGGAAGTGGTGGTGTTGATTAAGTTGACAGCAGTCTTCCCCTAAATGTAATACTAGACCATTGTCCCAACATGTCAAGAGGGTGAAGAATGCAGCTCTGCATTTTGGAGGTGGTGTCTTCAGAATGAGATGTGAAATAAGTCCTGATCAGTTGTACTTGTTGGAGATGCTAAGGCATATTAAGCAACAGTATAGTTGCCAGCCACAGCAGGGCTGTGTTATTGCCCCAACCCTTTTTTCCATCTATTGCCATAATCTTGATTCTTCTTTGTAATTGCCTTTCTTCTGGAATTGGGATTGACTGTCGCATGGATGACCAGCTCTTCAATCTGTGACGTCTTCATTCTACAACTAAAGTCACCAGGACTGTTGTTACTGACCTCCAGTATGCTGATGACTGTGCTGTCCTCACACACATTGAGGCTGACTTGCAGTCCACCCTATATTTCTTCTCAGATGCCTATCATAGCTTGAGACTTTCCCTCAACATTAGGAAGAGTAAGGTACTCCTCCATCTTGCCCCAGAACAAGCTGCCCTGTTCTCCCACAAATTGTCTTTGGTAGTGAACCCCTGGAAAATGTTGAGCATTTCCCTTACGTTGGTAGCCACCTCTTCCAGACAACCAATCTTGATGTGGAGATTGAACATGGGATCCGTTGTGCCAGCGTATCCTTTGGAAAGTTGCTCTGTTGTGTCTTCACTGACAGATCTGTGGATGGAATCTAAGATCCTGGTCTACAATGCAATAGTCATCCCCACTCTTCTTTAGGGAGCGAGACATGGGTGACATACCAAAGCCATATTAAGCATCTGGAGTGGTACCAACAGCGCTGCTTTAGGTAGATTCTCTGTATCGTATAGGAAAACCATTGTACCAATACCAGAATTCTCTCTGCAGCTAACATCACCAGTGTGGAGGCAAAGATTATGAAACATCTGCTTTGCTGGGCTGGTCATTGTGTATGGATGGCTGATACTCATTTTCCAAAGCAATTCCTCTTTTCTCACTTAGTCATGGTAAGAGGACCTGTGGAGGACAGAGGAAATGCTACAAAGAGACCCTGAAAGTATATATTGAGAAGGGAGGCATTGACCCCACTAATTAGGGAGAGCTGTAGTGGTGTTGTATCATACCTCAAATCTCATCCTATTTTGAAGAAAATTGCCTTGCTCAAGAGGCTGAGAAACAGCAGAGGAAGAAGGAAAGGGTATGGCATCCAGGCCAGCAGTTGTGTTCTTTCCAAGCAAGCACTTGCCAGATATGTGGGAAAAACCTGTGAAGCACGAATTGGACTCCTCAGCCATCTTAAGTCTCATTAATGACTTTTCCCCATGGCAGACATCATCCTAGTATTGAGGGATAGCCCACAAACAAAGAGGTGTTAGCCCTGGTGTCCTGGCCAGATACAAGAAAGATGATCTCGTGCCTGTGGAACTGTTTTAGGACATGTTTGGGTCATGAGATTTGGGTACTATCATGGCTATGCCATAGATTTCCTGTGATCTTGAGCAAGACGTTTAATCTCTTTGTGCCTATCTGATTTTACATTTTGTGAAGATGTATTCATTAATGTTTGTGAGGTGCTCGGATACTATGGTGATAAATGCTGTAGAAAAGCCTATATGTAAATAAAATACTTGGGTCCAATTTGGGAAACTTCATTCATCCTACTAAACTTTCCCCTGAAGTCTCACTTGCTTTCTTGCATCTTTTAGTGCAAGATGTGGCTGCATCTCAGTGCTAGGGTGGGGGGGAGAACTGTTGTTTTTTGTGAGGCACTTGGGAATCCTCTGGGATAGAAGGTTCTGTAGGCTCTAACCGTGAAATAAAACAGCTTTTGCACAGCTTGTTTCTTGAGATTTGGGTAGCTTGTTAAAAAATATTGAATTCAAAAGCAAAATGCAACAGCTTTAACCCAAATTAAGTCAGTTATTTAAGTGTTTGTTTTCAAGCTTATAACTTGAGTAGACATAAATTATTATATTCTTTCCTACCCGATCAGTAACTTATGATGGAAGTAAATGTTTATATTTTAAAATATCTGTCCCCCATGGGCCAAGAAGAGATTGCTAAAACAATGGATATCACTTTTATGAACAATTCATGTTTAGTCAAATTTTGTCATGTGGGTTGAACTAATTGTCGTTCAGTTATACTGTGTGCTGTCATTGGGTTTTACAAAATTTATAAATAAAACACTTCTAAGATAATTTCTTTGGTAACATGGCATGTATGGGATACATGGTAGTGTGGTATCGAGGTTTGATCAGCACTTATTTGCAATGACTTGCAGAAATGTGGCCATCCTAAAATTATGTCAATAAAACTTCTAAACCATGCCACATTATCATGTATTCTTCATATGTGTCTGTTTTATAATTACTTAACTCTTCATTCTTTATGCTCTGATATAATGCTGTGATTTATAATCTTTATATCCTGTTTTTATATTACCGTATATACTCGTTCATTAGCCCGTTCGTTTATAAGCCAACTCCCCCAAGATGGTTACATAAAAATAGCAAAAACTGTGTGACCCTTTCATAAGCCGACCCTATATTTCAGGGGTTGGCAGACTTTGGCTCCCGGCCCATCAGGGTAAGCTGCTGGCAGATCGGGCTGTTTTGTTTTCTTGGAGCATCTGCAAGCACGGAATCCCTCAGCTCCCAGTGTCTGTGGTTTGCCGTTCGCAGCCAATGGGAGCTGTGGGAAATGGCGCACCACTTCCCACAGCTCCCATTGGTTGGGAATTGCGAACCACGGTTACAGGGAGCTGAGGGGCTCCATGTTTGCAGATGCTCCAGGTAAACAAAAGAAAATGTATTAATATTCAATTCAATGATTCCATAGAGTTTAAAATCATCAAATTTTGGTGTAGACCCATTTATAAGCCGACCCCTGCTTTTGATGCGTCATTTTTTTTACCAAAAATATTTGGCTTATGAACGAGTATATATACGGTATTTGTTTTATGATTGGCTGGATGTTTTACTATTCTGCTTGTAGTTGGATTTGCATAAAACCTTTTAAAAAGTATATAAATTCACTAATACTTTCTATTAACTGTTTTTGAGGCTACTGTTAAAATGTCCTAAACATATCATAGAAGGTAGAGCTGGCTTTGTGATAGATAAATTACAAAAGTGTGCATATTTGCAAACTGTAGGAATATTGGAACATCACCCTGTTGGTTAGTATTACTTAAAACAATAGAAATCAAGTTCTGAATTTGTTAGAATAGTGGCAGGCTAAGCTGGTGTTACTAGTTTAGTGTGGAATCTATATTATAAAAATCAGCTTTTAATGCCACTAACCATGCTTTCTTCATGAACAACCAACAAACTTTCTCTTGTCTTTGGAGGAATCGGAACCACGGTAGATGAAAAGCTGCAATGTGAATTTCTCTAAATAGAAAATAAGTTTTTAAGTTAGGAAACATGATTGCAGAGAATTTTCACTTAATGTCTCCTGCAGCAGGTTTTCAGGCAGTTCCGTAGATCCCTAAAATCTCCATTTCACCAATTCTCAAAAATTTGTTCGGCTGTGTAACAATACCCCTCGCCCTTTTTTTTTCTTCAGTTTTGTTCACATGGAATTGGATAGGGGACTTCAAAATTTAAATGTCTTTTTATGAAGGATGTTATAAAAAGGAGTTGTGTCCTCAAAAGCTTCATATATTTAAAAATAAAAGCAAAATAAATTCTTAATGTCACATATGCTAGCTGCAAAATTTCTTCCTCATTAGTGCTAAATTTAGTTTTCTAGATCAGCTAGCTGTGTTCAAAGTACTACAAGAAATCCCAATGATAATGCTTCCTGTTTAGAGGCTCTCAGACTCATTAATACTAATTGGGAGTCCTTACCATCTGATAGCTGTTCAGTAGCCTCTGTGATGTGAGGTCTAGTGAACAGCATCCACATTACAAAACTATTATCTTGAAATTATTATCAACAATCTTTGCCGACATGCCAAGGAATCACTATATCTCCAATCTAAACTACCAGTTTATCCCCAGAGATGCTCTATTCCAGAACAGGCTTGAGGCATGCTATGACAAGGCAACGTGAAGAAGCTTGCATTGCCATTGCATGTATCATACTTTGAGGATTTTAGGTACTGGGGTTTTTCGTCAATATGCACAGTAAGTTCACAGAACAATTGGAGAACTCTCTGCTTTACAATAAAGCTGCTACTACCAGGGCCAGCTCCAGGCACCAGCGAAGGAAGCAGGTGCTTGGGGCGGCATGTCTGGGTCTTCGGCAATTCGGTGGCGGGTCCAACAGTCTCTCTCTGAGCGAAGGACCCACCACTGAATTGCCACAGAAGAATGAAGCGGTGCGGTTGAGCTGCTGCCGAAGTGCCGCTGATCGGGGCTTTTTTTTTTTTTTTTCTTTTTTTCCCCCTGCTTCCGCTTCACCGCTTGGGATGGCAAAAAAACTGGAGCCGGCCCTGGCTACTATATCTTGTCTCTCAAATCCTGTGTTTCCTATTTAGAAACTTTTATAATCTACATTTCAGTATATTTTATACTTTCCTTGTATCAACACAATGCTGAAGAGAGAAATACGTATGTTTCATATGTTCAGAGGCTTTCCAGTTCCACCCGCTCTTTGCTCATGATGTGTTCCCTTGTACTTGGAGTTTCCAGTTAACCTTTTGGGTTAAAAATTGGAAAAACTCCCTCTGTGGAAGAGAGAATTTCAAATAGAATGTAACATTAGGAGCTAAAAAATGTAGGTACAATTTAACACTGCATCTGCCCTCAGATTGTCCTGTTCTGTGTCTTATACCGTAAATTCCTTGTGTTAGGGTCTGTCTTGTACAGTACCAAGCACGTTGTTGGTGCCCTTTTAGCAATAGCTTCTATGTCATGTCTGTCTCTACCCAAAAGAAGAAATTTTGACCAAGATATAAATTCTAGTGCTGAATTTTAAGGTTTGTAACAAATAATTGTAGAGATTTTTTTAGATGTATGCCAGAGAATCTGTATGATTGACTATAGAAAGAATGTTTTTTTAAAATCAGTAATCTAAATAAATTTGATAATCCATTGACATTTGTACTTAATCCATCTATTTTTAACTTTGCATATAGTAATGCTACCTGAAAATAATTGCTATGAATTATTACCATACAGAACTCAGTTGTTAGTGGTAACCAGAGGAGAAGTGATGTAAAAATGTGGTTCAGTGAATTTTGTATTAAAATACTTGCTCTAAACTGCAACAGAGAGAGTATGGTAGCTAATAAGTGAACTTATAAGTGATGTAACTTTTTTGCTTTATACAGGCATAAAACACCAATTTTACTCTAATTACAGAGCAGTATTAATGGTTAAAATCATTTTTCTGTGTGAAATAGAACTACAGGGATTAAAGATATACACAAAATTGCTGTGGCTTCTTACTGATATTTTTTAAATCTTACAGTTATAAGTAGTGAACAATTGATATTACTGCTCTTTTTGTAAGAAAAAGCTCAGTTGGGTTCCTGGGTGATGGTTAATTGTAAATGTGGGTTTCTAAACTTTCAGTAAGCGCCTTTCTTTTTTTTTGTGTTAAGGTTTAAAACTTCTCTATCCTTAAACTTCATGCCTTTGTTTAAAAAAATTATCAAAATCAAACCATAGTGAGCTTTTTCTTACAATGCAACTTACTGGGATCCTCAAACAGATGTTCTTCCTCTTTGTTAGTTGCGTTTTTTCTAGCAGTGGATTTTAGTTAATCTAATGAAATTATTTGTTTTCTTGAAAATCAATAGCAGCTGAAGTACACTAGTGTTATAAGTAACTGATTTTATTTTTTGTGTGGCGTTCAGAATATTTTTCGTAGTGTACCTAGACAAATCTACCTACAAATAATTCATTAAAGTAGTAACTATGAAATTTTCACTGCTGCTTAATTTTGTGTTTGTAGAGCCAGAATGAAGACTGGGGAGGTTTGTCTGAGGATATCTTATGATTAAGAGCAGTCTAAGGCTTTAGCCCTTTTGACCCCCCTCTAAATTGGTAACTACCAGATTTACCATTTTGGTGGCATGGATTAAATGGGTGCTATGCAGATACTGTTGCACGTATAATGAAGTCCTTGCCTGTTGAGTAAAGGATATACGCAGAAATTATGGGTGATGGGTTTAACCTTCTGCAACATTTGCATGATGGTATTTGGAGAGTGCTGTGGGGGTTTTGTTTTATTTTCATTTTTATACTAACAGCATCAATTTGAAGTGTGATTTTTTTTTTATGAGCTTTGTTTTGGTGTTGGTAATTAAATGGGTTAATGGAGTTTAGACAATTGGTATACCAAAACTAATTTACTAAACAGAAGTTTGGCTTTACTTGTAAGCAACCCACTTAAACATATGTTTACTGGAAAATGTGCTGTTACCTCTAGTAGGCAAATGACATGGGGCCCTATATAGAATGAGTGCTACTGCAATTGACTATATATCTAATACTGGGTGATGCTGCATGAGAGAATAAACTTATTTGCATATATAGTGCATTGCAACATATTTTTGTGCAGGCCCCTAAGAGAGGAATGCATTGTGGCAGTGTTACAAAGAAAAGGTAAGACTGTCTTCAAAAAGCGCGCACACAAAAAGTCACTTTGAAGACCTATTAGTCAAGGTCTTACTGTGTAAATCAGTTATTACATAAATGTAGTTAAATATACCAGCTTTTATTGTGTACAAGTGCAATGGAATGCTTTATTTCAAGTGTAGTTTCAGATGCATAAAGATTAAGACTTAATTCATTAGACCAGCTGAATGTAAATGTACACAAATTTTGCAAGTAATAAAAGGAAATTTCATCTTTAAGAGAGTACGTTTTGCAAAGAATGAGTTCGGATGCTTGCTTGCCTTTTATGATTAGTCGTAATTCTGGTTTATATATATGATACATAATTTTAATAGTTAAACTTCCTTTGTTGTCTTTTTTTGCCTTTTAAATAAAATTTTGCTTGCTGGTCATTTGACTCCTGTGTTGGCATCCAAGAGTACTGATAAAGTTTGGACCTCAAATGGGCTGGATTGCACTACAAAATGTTATCTTACATGAACATGATTGCCAGCAATTATGGTTTACGTGATGCTGAATGCAGTTTAATGGTCAGGGTAGACAAGGACAAAATGTTCAGGTTCATGTCAGCTGACTGCAATGCTATTAGTTTGTTCTGGTCTACAGTGACCACTAAACTGCATTCCAAATCATGTCAGTTAAACACAATTGTTGGCATTTGTGTTTAAACAGTAAAAATTTTCTGGACCTCAGATTATTACTTACCTAGATTTAACATTATTAATTCCCTTCCTCCAAATTCCAACTGAAAGTAGTCTTTCCACTTTTTTGGAAGTGTGAAGGAGTTCAGTGTTGTAAAGTGTGTGGGAAGAGGGAAGGGTACTTGATAAATTTGTGTAGGATGAAGACTTAAGGCACATAAAAACAAAAACTTGGATTAATTCAATAAAATAATTGATAGGCTGTCATAAATATAAAGGGAAGGGTAACAGCCTTCCTGTATGCAGTACTATAAAATCCCTCCTGACCTGAGGCACAAAATCCTTTTACCTGTAAAGAAGCTCAGGTAACCTAACTGGCACCTGACCAATAAAGGGACAGATACTTTCAGATCTGCGAGGGGAGGGAAGCTTTGTTTTGTCTGTTCTGTGTGCTTGCAGGACACAGATCAAGAAAGCAAGCAATCCAACTCCATTAGGATTAGTAAATACTACCAAGGGAATGCATTAGCTTACGTTTATTTTGGCTTGTGATTTTTCTCTGTACTTGAGAGGCAGGTGTATTCCTGGTTTTCTTTTGGTAACTTTAAAGTTTCGCCAGAGGGAAATCCTCTGTGTTTTGAATCTGACTGCCCTCTGAGATTATCTTCCATTCTAGTTTTACAGAGGTGCTTCTTTTAACTATTTTCTTTCTAATAAAGTTTTTTTTTTTTTTTAGTGGTCTAAAAAAACCCAAAGTTGGTTTGTGCTCATCTTGTTTATTCTCAGGCCTCCCCAGGAAAGGAGATTGTAGGGCTTGGGGGAATATTAAGGGGTAGTAGGAACTCCAGTGGTCCTTTCCCTGAGTTTTGTCTAATCACTTGGTAGTGGCAGCGTTACCTAATCCAAGGTACAAGGGAGAATTTGTGCTTTGGAGTTTTTAACCTAAGCTGGTAGAAATAAACTTAGGGGGTCTTTCATGTGGGTCCCCATGGCTGTACCTTAGAGTTCAGAGTGGGGAGGGAACCCTGACAGGCTGGTTTAAGGGAAATAGAGAATAAACATTCATAGCAATGCATTTGTTTGCTGGGAATATTTTTGAAACTTAGTTGGGTAGAGTTCCATCTGAAAGCCTTACAGCACTTTTTTTCATGCAGTTAATTGCCATATGGGATTGGAGCCTTTATTAGAATTATTGGCACTTACTATATCTTATTAAAACAACCTCCAGTGTGGCCTTTATATAGTCCTGCACATCATAGGAGAGTAGTTATTTATAATGATATAGAAGATACATATTAAATTTATATCTGAAGGACATTTATCTAGGACACGGATACTCGAGGGTTGTGTGACCACACTGCCTTTCCCGTATTATATTGCTCAATAGGAAATGGGTCTTGGCTAGATCCTGGGTATCTGGGATGGATGGGAATTCCTAGAAGTAGTTGGGGGCTGCAGTGTGGCAGGGACTGAATATTACTGACTTACAAATTTTGCATGTCCTAAAATACTGATATGTGACAAGAGAGTCACTTGTTTGTTTGAAATAAAACTTTAAGAAGTGAGTCTTGTAATACATTCACTGAGCACAACCAACAACCTTTGTAAGTATTGCTAGGAGAACTTGGTCCGCCAAACATCACTATCAGGTTTCTGTTTCTTTTTGTACTTTGTACTTTCCCATCTCTCTACTATAACAGAAGTCCTATATAAGGATGTGATCCTTATGGCTTGGCTTGTGTTAATTCTGTGATTGTAAAACTTCAGTGTTCCCTGATTTGTTATGTTTTCCTCAGATGGAAACTTACAAAAATGTTCTGTTCCAGTCTATAGTGGGCAGTTAGACTATGAGCTTTTGAGGAACCTATATAATCTGTTGTTCTGTTTGGCTACTTCATGCAGTGTTTCTAGGGTGTGATGCATATTCATACATGTGGTAACTGAGACACTGCATATTCTAAGTGTCAGTAAGTGGAATGTAATTTGTGTTCTTGAGGGGTGTGTGAGAGAGCATATTCTATATTATAGATGCAGGGTTTCTACTCTTTTTTTGTTTTTACTCAGTGTGTTACAGTAGTATGCATATGCCCCAGTCAGGGCCCCACTGTGCTAGGTCTGTGCAATCACATGTTAAGAGACAGTCTCTGCCATGAAGAACTTAGTCAAATTTAAGACGAGGCTACAGTTATAATGAATAGTAAGAAAACATAAGGGAAATAGTGGTAGAAAAAACGAGGAGTCCTTGTGGCACCTTAGACTAACAAATTTATTTGGCCATAAGCTTTCGTGGGCTAAAACCCACTTCATCAGATGCATGAAGTGAAAAATACAGTAAGCAGAATATATATTACAGCACATGAAAAGATGGGAGTTGCCTTACCAAGTAGGGGTCAATGGTAACAAGCCAGTTCAGTTAAGGTGGAAATGGCCTGTTCTCAACAATTGACAAGAAGGGGTGAATACCAAGGGAGTGGAAATTACTTTTTGTAGTGACCCATCCAGGTGATGTGCACTAGATGAATTTGAGTTTATATGTATGCAGTAAATATGTACACAAATCCCATTAGATGCATACAGCTCCCATTAGATGCAATAGAAGTTGTGCTTGCATATCTGAGGGTAGCATTTGCAAATGTTAGAGTAATGGTCATGACTTAATTATGATTGTGACAATTTCCACTGAGTGTGATTTTTACCTTAAGTGCATTGCTTAGTAATATTTCATAACAGTCACAATGGGGGTATCTATGATGACAAGGAATAAAATTTTTTGAAAGCTTTGTGTGATATATTGGATGTTTACTTCCCTAACTGTAAAGCTTGTGTAAATCCTTCAGAATACACCATTTATCAATTAACTGGCAGGTATGAGGTGTTGCATTCTAAAGGGATTCTCACTTTTGTTCCAACCAGATCAGGGAAGAGGTGGGAGTGGGTAAGGGGGAAGAAAGACACCCACCGAAGTCTGATTAAAGTGAATGAAGATTCAGCTGGTAGTTTTGCTTCCCCAGTTGAGAGTGGAGGAGGAGGAGAGGAGTCACTATTGTTGTCTCACGCTTTCCTTGGCTGGTGAAGTGAAGACTAGGGAGACGACAGTTTTACTTCACTGTGTGCCTGTGTAAAATTTTTATATTCTTGCAAAATTAATGCTTCAATTGCCTAACGATGGAACTGCAAAGAAAGTGAACAGTAGCAGCTTTGCATAGAGAAGTCTCTTATGAAATATTTCCTGGTGACTCAACCTCTATTTGTTAAATTGATCTAAGATCTGATGAATTCCTGTATAAGTGTCCCTTTAAACAAAATCTTACTGTTTTTGTTTTACATTTACATGGCCAGGATCTGTAAACCTGTTAATATTTCCTAAATAGTGTGTGAGTGGAATCATTAATTTTGCAATCTTATCTTCAAATACATTTTGTCTTGAAATCTCTTCCAACTGACAGTTGTTAATGAAGATTTCAATGTTAATTAAAATTTCTCCTTGTTTTCCCCAAAGATAGTTTGCTTCTTGGAGCAAAAACACTCCTGAAAAATGAACTACAGTTATTACCAATTCTATACTGACTACTGATTTGTTGCTCCAGGTTTGTATTTGTTTAGACTAGGAAAAGTGGTCCAGGTCAGCCTGAGATTAGTCAACTCATTTCCACTCACAGTTTAATGCATTTCTCTCTCCTACCTCTACACCCCTACCAGCAAAACAAAACCCAACCTTAAAAATCATCCTCTACGCTGCACAGAATGTTGATCCCAAAAATGGAGCAGTAAGAGACTCTCTATGAAGTCCGCTAAGGATTTCACTATTGTTTTGATTTTATGTAGAAGGTGTAGAAGATACTACAGAGGTAGTGTATTCATCATCATTTAGTGCATCCATACTTAGAGCTAATATCAACTTTTCCCTGATCTAGACACAATATTGCCTCAGTTTAGTAGTATGAACATCAATTAGCTAAATTGAGGCAAAAGTTGTTAACCTGTATATCTATGCTTGGGAAAAGATTAAAGTTAGGTTGGGGTTAGCTAGATATTTTAGCTAACATGAATCTCATCTGAACCACTTTCCTAATGTATACAAATCCGTAGTGACAGGCTGGGATTTTCAGAGGAGCCTTACTGGCTTAGGTTCTTTTGAAAATCCTTCTGTTAAGAGAGACTGACATTTGAAGTAGTACTCATGATGCGTGAATTTCCAAATAAATATTTGAGAAAGAGCAATTTGAAACCAAGCTCATGATGTCAGGCAAAATTTGAGTTAAATAACTAGTGATTTTCAGAGGTGGGTGGTTGATGTCACAACCAGGACAGTTGTGCTGTAACTGTACGAATACAAGTCTATTGTGAGTAGACCTAACTACTGGTTCCATGTGCTTCTAAGCTCAGGGGGTCTGGGTAGTCTACTAATTGTTTCTAGCTCTGGGTCTCTAGATTGCACTCCCAGACTCAGACCTTGGGACATGGGACTCCACAGTGCAGCCACCTAGACCCTGAAACCAATGTCTCAGACTTTCTGAGCCCCCAGTTGCTTAGTTCTACCTAGGCAGTGGCTGCTCAAGATTCTGGTTTAACACCTTCAGGGACAATGTGGCATGGAAGCAAGGAACATCAGTTTAGCCAAGGGATTTCTTAACCAAAGTTACTCTACTCGTAAAGTATTTGAGTTACAGGTCTTTTGAGAACAGGCCTGTGATACATCCTTCCTGGGCCTGATCTAGTTCCTTCTGAGAATCTGAAACTTGTCAGTGTTCAAGCTGAGCAGAGGCCTTCCTGCACATCTGGCTTACATGTGGTAATGGTCAAGTCTCCTGCTTCAGAGCAGCACCCCTTTTAAATGGCTCTTTAAATGTTTCTTCTTTTGCCATGTGGCCAAGCTGAGAAGCTGCAGATCTATCAGCCATGCTAGTGTCCATGTGTAGAAAATTCATAATTCCATATGTTATGGATTTACAGGATCTGCGCTGTTCCCTAACCTTTAGACAGTCCCAAGGGAGGATATGTTCAGTGTGCTAGACCCCCAAAGAACCACACTCTGCCACAAGGATAGGCCATATCGCCTTCGTGACTCCAAAACTGTGCTGCTGGGCTCCAGCATTCCTGTTTCTCTCACTGTGAGCTATGTCCAGCGAGTCCCACTGAAATAGATTCCTGTTCAGAGACTTTTACTCCCAATACATTTCAGCAGATATTTGCTTTTCAGAACAGAGTAGGGTTCTTCGATGATTGTTCATGTGTATTCCACAATAGGTCTGCGTGCTTGCCATGTGCACTGGTGCCGGAAGATTTTCCCCTAGCAGTCCCCGTAGTGGGGAGCGCCCTCTGCAATCTCTGGAGTGGCGCTTGCATTGCCCAGCATGGTATAAGTGGAGCTGCGCCCTCCCCCCACGCTCAGTTCCTTCTTGCCGCCAGTGAAGGTGCGTTAGAACTGCTCTGCTCCAGCGTTGCTGTAGCTCATCCCCAGAACTGTTCGTTCGTTTAGTACCTGTAGTTAGTTAGTTTTAGTTAATCAGTGAGCCTGGGCCACGGCATTCTTAGGAGAAACCCATATCAGTGAGAGGTGCAAGATTTGAAAATCGTTTAAGCCTCGAACCAAAAGAGAAAGTGACGTTAGGCTCCAAGCCATTCTGATGGAGTCAGCGCTGCCATGATCCTGGCACGCCGCTCCAAGCCGGTACCGTGCACCGCGGTGTTGGTATGCGGTGATCTGCTGCTCACCGTCCACGGGGCATGCCAAGAAGGCCAAGAAGACTTCCTCTTCGCAGCGGCACCGAGGGAAGTCTGGAACAGAGGCTAGGCCCATGTTGGACAGTCCTCGATCCTCACCAGGCCCTAGGCCTCCGACTCACATAGAGAGGAGTAGCCCGGCCCCTTCAGAACAGGCCTCTCAGATATCTGGATGCCGTCCATGCCTGAAGACCTTCAGGAGCCTGGGACGTCTTGTCCATGCCGGTACCCGGAGCGCCGCTGATGTTGGCCCCATGCTCCAGAGGCAAGCTTCCACTGGGATCTCCGCAGTCACCCCCGGCTTAGTATTGGTTTCGGTAAAGGGAACGTTCCTGATGCTGATCACCGCCCAGCGTCCGCTCGGGGCAGAGTCCACGTGGATCGCCCTTAACACCGACCAGACTCTTGGGCTGGGTTCCGTCCAAACGCGACTCGCGGCACTGATCCTCTTGAGAGAGCTGATATCGATGGGACTGCGGTGGACGTCGTCGTCAGCTCTCGTCCCAGAGAGGGTACCGCAGTCAGTCATGGCAGGGTCGTTGATGCCGTTCCTGCTTGGGCTCCTGCTCCAAGTTTCCGCCAAGACACTACAGCCCTGGGTGTCGATTGCCGTCGCCTTGCCGTTGAGGGTCCGCCTGTCGAGGCCGTTCGTGGATCAGCCGTTATCGTCGGTACCGGTCCTCCACGTCGAGATTGCGGTCCCGTGATTGTTGCAGATGCCGGCACTGCCATTCCTCCCAGTCAAGAGACAGCAGCGGATCCTACACCAGCGCGATCTCCATTTGTAGCCGTCCTTCGGGCCAGACTGGCCAACCCGGGCAGCCGGTGCCACAGCAGTTGCAGTGGCACCGAGCATCGTGGCTGGCCCAGTGGTACCAGTGAGCACTGGCCTCTGGCGCAGCCCCCAGTGGGAGCTCGCTTGGTGGCCAGAGCTTCGGAAGAACCGTCGGCCTCCCTCTCCAGACCCTCGACAAAGGAGTCGGTGGGATGCTTGTCCTTGGTACTGTGTCTGGAGTCCAACCAGGTGGTGGATCCTCTGGTGCCAGCAGACACCCAAAGCATCTCTTCGCCCCACCCGGAGGAGGCAATTGCAGCTCTGCCTACCTCCATCCCGCAGGAGGAGGGTCCACCAAGAGCTCTTAAAGAGGGTGGAAGCAAGCCTCCACCTCCAGGCAGAGGAGATGGAGGAGCCTTGGACTCCTTGTTCAACATGTTGTCCCCATTAGCACTGGGTAGGGTGGTCTTGCCGCTCCATAGATTGATAGATTCATAGACTCTAGGACTGGAAGGGACCTCGAGAGGTCATCGAGTCCAGTCCCCTGCCCTCATGGCAGGACCAAATACTGTCTAGACCATCCCTGATAGACATTTATCTAACCTACTCTTAATACTGCAGAATGGAGATTCCACAACCTCCCTAGGCAATTTATTCCAGTGTTTAACTACGCTGACAGTTAGGAACTTTTTCCTAATATCCAACCAAATCTCCTTGCTGCAGTTTAAGCTCATTGCTTCTTCTATCATTAGAGGCTAAGGTGAACAAGTTTCTCTCCTCCTGATAACACCCTTTTAGATACCTGAAAACTGCTATCATGTCCCCTCTGTCTTCTCTTTTCCAAACTAAACACACCCAGTTCTTTCAGCTTCCTTCATAGGTCATGTTGTCAAGACCTTTAATCATTCTTGTTGCCTCTCTCTGGACCCTCTCCAGTTTTTCCACATCTTTCTGAAATGCAGTGCCCAGAACTGGACACAGTACTCCAGTTGAGGCCTAACTAGTGCAGAGTAGAGCGGAAGAATGACTTCTCGTATCTTGTTTACAACACCACCTGTTAATGCATCCCAGAATCACGTTTGCTTTTTTTTTGCAACAGTATCACACTGTTGACTCATATTTAGCTTGTGGTCCACTATGACCCCTAGATCTTTCTGCCATACTCCTTCCTAGACAGTCTCTTCCCAGTCTGTATATGTGAAACTGATTGTTCCTTCCTAAGTGGAGCACTTTACATTTGTCTTTATTGAACTTCATCCAGTTTACCTCAGATCATTTCTCCAATTTGTCCAGATCATTTTGAATTTTGACCCTGTCCTCCAAACCAGTTGCAATCCTCCCAGTTTGGTATCATCCGCAAACTTAAGCGTACTTTCTATACCAATATCTAAGTCGTTGATGAAGATATTGAACAGAGCCGGTCCCAAAGCAGACCCGCTGTGGAACCCCCTTGTTATACCTTTCCAGCAGGATTGGGGACCATAATAAACTCCCTGAGTATGGTTATCCAGCCAGTTATGCACCCACCTTATAGTAGCCCCATCTAAATTGTATTTGCTTAGTTTATCGATAAGAATATCATGCAAGGGGTGGCTAAAATTTCAAATGCCATGTAGCAAATTTTACCCATATAATAAAAACCAACAGGATCTTATTCAGAAGGATACGGTAAAGGTGCCACATTTATTGTAAATATAATAATAAAGCAAAAGACAAAAGTAAACAATGTTTGACTCATTCCTATTACTACTTATTCCTTACACATACACGCATGCACACACACAATATATTCACACAATCGTTCATTCAAGTTCTGTATAGGTGTTATAGTTACCAGCCTAGAAGTTGCTCATGCCAAGTTACTGGCCAGTATCTTGGTCATGAAGATGGAGCCGAGTCTGTGTCAGATGCACCTGATGCTCCTGGAGGTTGGCAGCAGAACCAGAGACTCAAAGTCCTCATTCTTATAGGAATTAATTTCTGTCTTAGTCTATGGGAGCTGTTTCATCCTGCTATGGCTGACTCAATCAGCAGATGGCACATTCCTGGTGGCTTCACACTGTCCAACGTTTGTGTTTCTCATCCTTCCAGGGGATGAGGTGGATCCCAGTTTACCCTCCGGGGGTTGTCTGGTGGTCCACTTGATACATTCTTTGGCCGATGGATACTCCCTTTCTAGACTGGCACCTCCCTAACCATTCATGTACATCAAGCATTCATCAACATACATTCCGTATCTTAACCATATTTTAATTTACTGTCACCATCACTTTCGGAGTGTGTGTTAATTCCTATGAGACTCCTGGCCCTGTAATCACAGAGGGTGGGGGTCTGTTTGTTTACATTGTATCAATTACAGCTTAAGGTAGGGCCCGGCAACCTTTCAGAAGTGGTGTGCTGAGTCTTCACTTATTCACTCTGATTTAAGGTTTCGCGTGCCAATAATACATGTTAATGTTTTTAGAAGGTCTCTTTCTCTAAATCTATAATATATAACTACATTTTAATTTGATTTTAAATGAAGCATCTTAAACATTTTAAAAATGTTATTTACTTTACATACAACAATAATTTAGAGTGCCCCCAGACCAGTGGCCAGGACCTGGACAGTGTGAGTGCCACTGAAAATCAGCTTGTGTGCCGCCTTCGGCACCTGTGCCATAGGTTGCCTACCCCTGGCTTAAGGCTAGCATAGTGTTTACTTCAAGAACAAAATCAATTAACTTGTTTGTAAGTTTTACATAGTAATAGAGTATCTTTCACAGGACAGATGTAATCAAATGGTTTCTGCAGACACTAGCTTACAAGTTTTAACAGAAGAACTAAAAGATTTTTGTACTTGGTGAAACTGGGGGGTCACTGTCACTTGGGGGAATCACTGTTAGTACCTTCTTTAATATCCCTACACAAACACCGGCCTTGTTGGCCCCTATGTCAAAAAAGGCAGAATGTAAGTCCTTTTGTACCCACTAAAGGATGTGAGTACCTATATACCCACCCGACGCCCAACTCCCTGGTGGTCGAGTCGGTCAGCCACAGGGAACAACAAGGTCAGCCAGTTCCGACCCCAAAGAACAAAGATTCTCGGAGGCTGGACTCTTTCAGAAGAAAAATTTGAGCTTCCAGTTACAAGTGGCAAACCATCAGGCCCTCTTTGGTCAGTATGAATTTAATCTGTGGGGCGCCCTGCCTAAATTTGGGGTCTCCCTCCCGGAGCGCAATAAGGAGGAGTTCAGGGCTCTGGTAAAGGATGGGGCAACGGCAGCTTGGGCTTCCCTGCAGGCTGCCTTGGATGCTGCAGACACTGCTGCATGCTCAATGGCCTCTGCGGTGTCCATGAGATGGGCGTCATGGCTCCGGCTATCCGGGCTCTCCAGCGAGGTGCAATCTTCCATGCAGGATCTCCCGTTTGATGGGAAAGCTCTGTTCGCAGCGGAAACAGATACAAGGCTGCATAGCATGAAGGACTCCCACATGACGCTCCAGAACCTGTCTCTGTGTCCCAGCTCTGGCAGAACGTAAGTTCAAGCAGCATCAGACTTCGACCCTGGCTACCTCCTGAAGTATGAGGCTGCCCATGAGAAGCAATGGGACTGTAAGAGATGCCCTCACAGGCACTCTTGGCCTGCCCCCCAGCCTGGATCCTCCAAGGGCAAGCAGGTGGGGAAAAGGCGATTTTGATGGAACGCTTGGGGGCAACCTGCCAGTCCTCATCAGGGATCTAACCCCAATAAAGCTTCCCTTCTCCAACCGATTGTGTGCGTTCCTTCCAGAATGGTCTCTGCTCTCTTCAGACCGAAGGATCCTCATCACCATCTCCCGGGGTTACACCCTCCAGTTTACCTCCTCTCCGCCCAATCACCCTCCACCTCCGTCCCTTCTGGGGGACCCCTTGCATGAAGCTCTGCTGAAGCAGGAGGTGGGGTGGCTCGTAGGACTAGGAGCAATAGAGGCAGTACCCGAGGAGTTCATGGGCATGGGGTACTACTCCCATTATTTCCTTCTCGAAGGCCACAGGGGGTCTCAGGCCCATACTGAACCTACGGGGTCTGAACCAGCACGGGGTGAAGCTGAAGTTCCACATAGTCTCCATGGTCTCCATCCTCTCCTTCCTGGAATCCAGGGACTGGTAGCTGCCCTCGATCTACAGGACGCATACTTCCACATCCACATATTTGAGGGTCACAAGCACTTCCTCCGTTTTTTGTGGTGGGTCAGAATCATTACCAATTTACGGACCTACCATTTGAACTGTCCACTGCCCCCAGAGTGTCTACAAAATGCATGTCAGTGGTAGCAGCCTACCTCAGATGGCAGCGGGTACAGATATTTCCCTATCTGGACAATTGGCTTGTCAAGGGCACCTCGCGGTGGCAGGTAAGGGATCACGTGGCACTTTTCCTGTCCACATGCACCACCTTGGGCCTACTGGTAAGCAACACCAAGTCCACGTTAGTCCCAGTCCAATGCATAGAGTTTATCAGGGTGCTCCTGGATGCAGTGGGCAGGGCCTCCCTCCCACCAGACAGGTTCGAGACTCTGAAAGGTCTCATCGGCTCGGTCACAAGGGTCCTGGTGACAACAGTCAGGGTTTGTCTGCAGCTCTTGGGTCATATGTCAGTGTGCATGTACGTGGTTCGTCACGCCAGACTCAGGATGAGGCCTCTCCAACTCTGGTTGGCCTTGAATTTCTCCCAGGCTACGGACACTGTGATTACCTCCCTGCAATAGTGGTCCACCCCGAACAACATGCTCCAAGGGGTCCCATTTAGAAACAGGGCCCCGTCGCTAGAGCTGGTATCCGATACATCGGACTTGGGTTGGGGGGCCCATGTGGGAAGCTTTCAGACCCAAGGCCTGTGGTCGGCTCAGGACCTGACCCTACACACAAGTGTCAAGGAGCTCAGAGCGGGTGCAGCTGGTGTGTGTGACCTTCTGCTCGTACCTGGAGGGCAAGGTAGTCAGGGTCCTCACGGACAATACGGACTCAGTGTTCTATAACCACAGGTAAGGCGGGGCCCGCTTCTCTGCATTGAAGCCCTCAGGCTGTGGGACTTCTGTATAGCCCACGACATTCACCTGAAGGCCTTCCACTTACCAGGCGCCTGCAACAAGAGGGTGGATTGCTTAAGCAGGCACTTCTCTTCGCAACAGATGTGGTCCCTCCACCTGGAAGTGGCCCACCAGCTCTGGATGGCAGACCAGGGTGTCTCCCTGGTGACTGCCCCAATCCAGCTTATCCTTGATTACCTCCTCCACCTGAGGGCCCAGGGCCTGGCGCCCTTGTCCATCAAGGTGCACCTGGCGGCCATATCGGTCTTCCATCTGCCGGTGCAAGGACACAGTATTTTCTCATGTTATGACTGGCCAGTTTTCCTGTATTCTAGACTCCTGGTTCCACAGTGGGACCTAAACTTGGTGTTGGGTCATCTCACTGGGCCACCGCTTGAACCACTGGCCACAGGCTCCTCATCTCACCTCTCGTGGAAGGTGGCCTTTCTAGGCGCTATCATGTCAGCCAGGCGTGTCTCAGAGCTCAGGGCCCTGACCTCCGAACAGTCGTACGTGTCCTTTCATAAGGACAAGGTCCAGTCTGCCCACACCCCACATTCCTCCTAAAAGTGGTTTCTGCCTACCACGCAAGTCAGGACATTTTTCTACCGGTTTTCTTCCCCAAGCCTCACACATCCAGTGAGGAACATCACCTCCACATGCTCCACATGTGGCGGGCTCTGGCTTTCTACCTTGAGCGGACTAAGCCGTTCAGAGTCCTCACAATTGTGTGTCGCCTCAACTGAGTGTCCAAGGGGCCAGCCGATTTCCACTCAGTGGCTTTCCAACTGGATTACTTCGTGCATCTGTTCCTGTTATGAGCTGGCGGGCATTCCCCCGCCACCTATTGTGAGCGCACACTCACCCTCAGCACAGGCCTCATTGGCTGCCTTCGTGGCCCACGTCCCCATCCGGGACATTTGTAGGGCCGCCTCATGGTCGTCTGTTCGCATGTTCACCTCACACTATGCAATTGTCTCCCAAACCAGGGATGACGCCGGTTCGGCAGGGCTGTCCTTCGTCCTGGGAACTTGTGAACTCCTACCCACCGCCAATCACTTGGAATCACTTTTTGTGGAATACACATAAGCAATCACTTGAAGAAAAAAGTTACCTTTTCTGTAACTGGTGTTCTTTGAGATGTGGTGTTCGTGTCTATTCCACATCCCACCCTCCGTCCCCTCTGTTGGAGTTGTCTGGCAAGAAGGAACTGAGGATGGGGGGAGCACGCAGCTCCCCTTATACTGCGCCAGGCAGGCGCTACTCCAGAGGTCGTGGGGGGCTCTCCCCCCATGGGTACTGCTAGGGGAAAAACTTCCAGCACCGGTGCACGTGGCGAGCACACACACCTATGATGGAATAGGGCCAGTGCTAGAATATGCTTCAAGAACTCAACTTGCACCATTGTAGCACTTCAGTATAGACAGTACCTATGCTGATGGGAGAACCCCTTCCATCAGCATAGATAATCCACATCCTCGAGAGGCCGTAGCTAGGTCAACAGAATAATTCTTCCTTCTACCTAGCACAGTCTACGCAAGGACTTAGATTTGCTTAACAACACTTAAGGGTGTGGATTTTTCACGTTCCTCTCTGACATAGGTAAACCAGCGTGATTTTTCTAGTGTAGACCAGAACTGAAACTTTCTCTTCACTATTTGTTAGTTTATATCTGTTTTAGGTTGGGCAATGAGAGGTTTTGAAGTTTGAAAACTATCATGACACACCATTTTTACTGATTTTTATCAGCGCGGTTAATATCTGAATCAGAATCCATTAGAAGTTTAACCCAACCCATATCCCACTTGGTTGTTGCTCTCCTACCAATGGTATATGTACCATAGTTTCAGAAGTGCTGAATTAGTAAAATTCATTTGTTTATATTCAATTTCTAAATAATTGGTGTGCTACAATGTTTGGGTTGCAAACATTGCGGAGTAATGTTACTTCCTCAAGAATGGTGTCCATGGAAATTGGGAATTATACATCTTTATTTTGTCATTTGTTAAAATATTTGACATTAAACTGAATTGGAGATATTTAAAGACCAGCTGTATGGGGGGGCGGGGGCGGTGTTACAGATAAGATTAGCAAGTGTGGAAGTTTGTCTTATAAGTGTTTCCATCCCTTTTTAAGAATTTTGCTTGTATTGAGATTTCTTTTCTTGGTGACTCCTAGAACAGAAAGTGAAATGTCTTTAATTGGCATACAGTAAAGGGTAGTAACTGACAGGGCGATTTTTCAAAAAATGCCTGACGGCCTGAAAAGTAAATGTCCTGTCAACTTTCAGTGGGACTTCTGCTCCTAAATCCCTTCAGTACTTGAAATTCTGACCCAAGTGTCCTCAAAACATCATAATGCATTGCAAAAAGTGAACATATGTTGTGAATGCTGTGTGGGTTTTAACAATATACTGCAACTGAAGCAGTTTTTCTAATGTTCTGTTTTATATTCATAATGCCGTCCAAGAGCAAACTGTTATGTTAATAATAGAGTATTTTCAGTTAAATAGTAAGATTTAATCTGTGAAAAATTTTTGATCACGACACTGAGTTAGGGAAGTCTTGTAATCATTAAACAAAAGTGCATTTTTGAGAGGTGGGCCAGATACTATCAAGATTCCCCTCTTCATGAGACATACACATTTTAAAACCACAGAAAAATGAATTGTTGGGGCTGAATCTCTTAGAAGTACAAATGGAATTCTAATATTTGCAGAATATTCCTTTAACTTCTTTTAACAATTTGTACTCTGCTGTAGATAACTGTAAGGAAAAACATACCACACCATCATTTTGGTAAATTTCGTTAAAATACAGTTCCTTTTTGAGTATCTGCTGATTAAAATATTTGTACCTTCAGAGGCAGGGTTCACACTACAGAATTTTCTGATAAAATTCTTATCTGCACTATCATCATTTCAAATGCACTGGTATTAGTATAAAGAGCCCTCGTGTGGGCAAGTCTGTTGGCTGGAACTGGTGCAGATAAACGGTTTGGTAGCACCAGCCATAATCTGGTTTAAGGTAGTAAATATGGGTCCCTTCCACATGTAATGCACAGCAGAAGATCAGATACATTTATAAAGCTCTTAGTATCCAAACACAAACATTTTAGTAGCATATTGTTACATGGATGTAGTATTCATAAAGGATCTGGCCTAACGGGTTGGAAGGCAGTCATCAATCTATGAATGAAATCTGTGGTATTCATATAAAGGAAAGGGAAAAAAAGGGCCACCTTTTCTCAGAAAACCCCCACCAACCCCACTTGAAATAATGATGACAGTGCTGTGTCTACATGAAGCTTTCTTGGAAATTTCACTGGGACAGTGCTGCTACTGGTAGCAGTGGTGGAAGAGCTAATGGAGATAGCTCTCCAACATGTTGTAACCCATGTCTTCTGGATCCGCTTATATTAGATCTAGATGATATAGAAATGTAAATGCCTGGGCCCTGTCTTAATGCTCCCAGCATTATATCACCAGTGGAGGAGCATTAATGGTAGTACAATGGTAAAATATTTTCCCCAAAGGGCTAGTGGAGACAAGGCTAGTGTGTAGTTCTATATTAGAGATAGTATTGTAAGAACCTTTTGGCAAGAATATTTATTTTGTATCTGTCCACCTGTGTACTATGTGTAAGAACGTATACATTTCTTTTTGTAGCCACGTCATGAATACTTTAATGTCCCAGTGTACTAAATGACTTCATTCATCATGCATGCAGCATTTCAGAGAGGAGATAGACCTGACTTATTCATGGCAGAACTTTATCCTCAGCTTGGTGAAATCAATCATCTTGAACACAATAGACTATACCACAATCATTATCTTTGCTGTTGTACTTTCCTTCTTTCCTTCTGTTTGTGTATTCTCATGTCTCATCTTGATATAACTTGTTCTTGTCAGCATATGATCTCTTACTGTGTGAACAGTTCCAAGTCTGATGTTTAACAGTTGTGTGAAAGTCATTCAGCTTGAATAAATACATACTGTAACATTAATCTTTTAAATATTTCATCTGTGGTGTTACTACAATTTTATATGTATTTTTAAGTATACATCAAAAGTGTATAGAGATCCCATGGAATAGTGCAAGGCTTATCTTTTTAAAGTGTGTATAGGATATATACATACACATGTATAAGCTTTATGTATAGTTGTAAAACTGTATACATCTCTAATGAAAAATGCAAAAGTAAAATGCATTTTCCTCTGCCTTTACTTTCAATTTATTTTGAAAGTATTTGTTGGGACAGTGGTGATTCACTGTTTATGTATAGAGGTAGCGAGGAGAAATTGTTATGCCTGATCGCTGACATTTAAGATAATGTTTTTGTAATATCACAAAATCTGAGTTCTAAAATTCTGATTTGTGTTTAAAGATTTGAGTACACTTGAGCACTTGTCCTCCTTTTATAGTAGTAAAGATTAAAATTGTTACCCAAGTACATTCCTTTGCAACCTAATACTTCACAAAGTTTTAACTTTTTGCTTTTAATATTCAGTCATTAATAGCATATTAAAATCTTAATGTTCATTAATCAGTATTTGTAATTTGAAATAAGATGTATTGAATCACAAAAGGAAGGCTGCTACTTTAAAGATTTCTATTAAAATAACTATCCTGAGTATATGCAGATCCAAGATGAAGACATATACTTCACCCTATATTGTCCACTAATTATATTCTATAGAGGTGTTTTATCTTTAAGGCAAAGATTATATTCATTTAAATAGAAAGGAAGTAGTTAAACAAATTGACCACAAACACTTTAAAATTTCAGAAGTATTTCATATATTGTAATGCAGTAATTTTAAATGTCTATCTGACTTTAAAAAAATTGGGGGACATAAAAGGGGAATTTTTGGATTTAATTTGCAGCATTCTGGGATATGTTATAGAAAACTAGATCATAGGGGTGGTTTTCAACTTCCAGATTTGTTACTCTTTTTTGTAAGACATTAACAGTTTGTGTTAACATGTGCAGTTGGTTAATGCTGCTTTAATCTGCATTCTCTCATGACTATTGGCTTATAATGCTATGCAGTGAGCTGTAATGAAATGCTGTTTCTCTTATCTGTATACAGTCACTTGCTTTTAAATGACTAGATAATGAATTAGCTTTCCTGGCATGTCTGAAATAAAGTATTGCATGCATTTCTGTCTCATGTGAATGGCTTTTTTTCTCAACTCTTGTTTCTGATATTTCAGATGTGTATTTGTTACCTGTTAAATTCTGTATTGCAGATGCCTTATAAAATGTTGTAAAAAACATTCCATAACAGCTAGATAAAAATGTATACAAACGATTTCTAAATCTAAAAAACACAAATAGAACTAAATATGGCATATATCTTGTCCATGTTGTATTTAAGTCTTAAATTGATTTCTAAAGTTCATAACACAATGTTTAAAAATATCAAGGCATCCTAAATTGGAATGATGAAGGCAGTTGGTAAGAATTCCGGATAAAATGTATCTATCACAAGACTATCACTTATCGCTATTGTACAATAAGCATACATCATGATTTACTCGTGAGGTCTAGTTCTAGATTTTTAATAACACAGTATCCAATCAAATGCCATTGAATTTTATTTGAGTCATGAGTGAAGCAATGTGCTTAACTACACAGGGTCAGTTGGCTGGAAGAAACTTTATTTTGAGTACAGTAAAAACCTTTACAATTAGATTATTGGGAATTTGAATATACAGTGGCAGAAAAGTTCCTTAGTGTACAAAAATTGAAGTGGCAACATTAATCAATAGTTACCAGGTAGTTTATTGTGAAAGAAGTATTTTTTGGTCATTTAGGAAATAATCAGTTTCACCTCTGTAGTTGTAGGTTTTCAAATCCATTATAATTAAAAGTTAAAATCACAGAAATGTAGGGCTGCAAGGGACCTAGCAGACATGAAGTTCAGCACCCTCCCCTGATGCAGGACCAAGTAAACCTAGACTATCCCTGACAGATGTTGAAAAATTGCATTAAAATAAACAGGATAAATTTGGTGGTCAAGCTCCCACCAGCTTGCATGAGAATTTAACAGTTCTGTTTCTCTTAATCCAATCATAGGAATAAAGTTCAATCCACATTTATTATAATAAATGCTTAAAATTAGTGCACAGGGAAACATACTTAAAAAGACACTCAACTCATTGTTTTAATATCCTTTTCAATTTGTTTTTGTTCTGTAATATTCTCACAGCATGAAAATGCTATTTCTTTTCTCACCAGTTTTGATATTTCGTTTTAGAATCTCCTCATCCGCCCCCCCCCCCATTATTATGGAGTAGAAATTTGCATAAGTATTTTTAACATTTTTATAATTGATCATATGCCAAGGCTGTTTTCACACTAGCTTCCATGTCAGTACGGGTCTGGGAATATTTAATATTTAATATTGCTTCAGTGGTGGAAAACATCTGTGGGTGTCACATGAGTGGAAGTGAGATTTTATGTCCTTGGCTTTATTAGAAAGGGGGAATTTTTGATTTTATTGAAAAGTGGGTGGATTGAAAAAGTCCACAGAATTTTGTCTAATCAGATTGTAATAGCATTGAGTGATGTTAGTCTCCTTTTCGTACTTAATTTCCAGCATTATTGATGGAGTTGTATATACATTGAGGGTAGAATGGACCTCTTGGGTCAAATGTTGGGCTTAAGCTACTCAACAGTGTCCTTTCAAAGTACAAAGATGCCTGTTTCAAGTGAAGTGGAACTTTCTTAATATTTAAGTTTGTGCCTTTAATAGTAAATCAGTGTATATACATGCGTTAATCTGAAGATTAAAAACTTGATCATTCTACATATGACGCATATAGAGATTAAATTACTCATTTCTGAAGTGTTAGTGTTAGAATACTAAACCACTTGAGTCAAATAGGTACAAGACTAGTAAACTGACACTTTTAAAATGGATCTAAATATTCTATAAAACTAAACTCTGAGGATTTGCTGCTTAATTGTAATCTTTCTTTTTCTTGCTTCATGACATGCCTTGTCTTAGGATGCTAAAGTAAGTTTGCTT
This sequence comes from Chelonoidis abingdonii, assembly GCF_003597395.2. NCBI lineage: Eukaryota > Metazoa > Chordata > Testudines > Testudinidae > Chelonoidis > Chelonoidis abingdonii. The sequence continues at coordinate 231,793,661 of NC_133769.1, forward strand.
TTGTTTTTCATTCTCTGGGTGCTTTAAAATTACTCTGATTTTGGTTTCATAAAGACACAGTATCTATTTTCATTGACTATGATGTTGCTAGTAATTGTGGAAATGGACAGCACAGTTTTTCTGATTGGCTAGATCTTCTTCCAGTTGCTTAAAAATAACTCTTCACATTCCCTAAATGAAAGTCGGATATAGACTTTAGTACAGTAATTCCTCACTTAATGTCCTCCCACTTAACGTTGTCGCTGCTCAATTAGGGAACATGCTTGTTTACAGTTGTGCAATGTTCCCTTATAATGTCGTTTGCTTGCCTGCTCTGTCCACTGCTTTTAAGAGCAGCGACTTTACAAAGGAGCATTGCACAAGTTCCTCTCCTCCACCTCCTCCCCCTTCCTTCCCCTACAGCTAAACAGCTGTTTGGCGGCACTTCAAACTTTCTGGGAGGGAGGGGCAGGAGCGAGGATGCAGCTGCTCCAGAGAGGAGGTGGAGGTGTTGTGGGGGTTGGAAGAGATGGGCCTAGAGTGAAGCGGGGACAGGAAGAGGTGGGCCTGGAGCATCCCCTTGCAAAGTCAGTACCTGTTCTCCAGGGAAGCTGCCACTGCTGTTGCGGAAGTGCTTCCTAGCGTCCTTGCCTACAGTGGGCTATGCCTATGTGGAGTAAGCCAGGGGCACTTCCCAACCGTAGTACAGTACTGTACAGTATATGTCTTTTTTGTCTGGCCCCTTCCCCCAAAATTCCTTGGAACCGAACCCCCGGCATTTACATCAAATTTTACAGGAAAATTGGGTTCGTTTAATATTGTTTCACTTAAAGTTGCATTTTTCAGGAACATAACTATAACGTTAAGTGAGGAGTTACTGTATATATAAATATATTAAACACTTTTTGCTTTATTTGGTACAGGGAAAACGTCTTCATTGAAAACTTAGTGCAGTACCTCTAGGAAAGAACTGGTTCCAGAAGTTTATGCCTGGCCTAGAATACTAGAGCCCCAAATCTTGGGCTTCCCTTCACTTCAAGATTGGCCATTTCATCCTTCTTAAGTAGTTTTTGTCCAGTATACGATAATGTCTCTAGCTGGGAGGGCTATTTTGAGAATTAATACTGTTGATTTTGCCTGACTAGGACTTTTTGCTTCCAGAACTTAGACATTTTAAAGGATATTGTATCTGTACAGTACCTTAGCCATTTCATTTTTACGTGAGGGATTTTTGGAGCTCCATAAAATATCACAAAATGAAATAATGTCCAATCTATTAGATTTAAAAAAAATTCATGTCTGTTTTACTAAGTTGTGACTTGTTCCATGATGGAACGTCTAATTTATTTTCTTTTTAGTGTTAAGGGTCATAAAGCTTACATGCCATAGTTTATAGGGATGGCTAACTTCTTAATAATCCTTTTAGAAATGCATCTGATGTAATACATATAAACTCACATTTTCCCTTATGATTTTTTTTAATTAAGCACTTTCCATATTAACTTTCCACATATGAGCTTGTTTGCTAGGAGCACGGGATCTGTTTACCACTGTCTCAAATTTTCCCTCCACAGGAAGCAGAGACCCCACGTAGTGTACTTGAAGAAATTGGACTCACATAAATCTCCTCTGAAGTCTCCTGGTGTTTCACATACTGTAAATGTCCACTGCCATCATTTTAATGTTTAGCTAATGGTGTAAGATGCTGTTTGTCAGTATTACTGTTTTGCTAAATTGCTTCATTCAGGCCTACAAGAAAATATCCCATTTAAAGTTTAAAAAAAGGGAACAAAATTGTAAAACCTCCAAAAAGGATAAAAGAAAGGGATTTCAATTCAAGACCTCTCTTTGGTGCATTTGAGAAAATCATAGGTGACGACTTCAGTAATTATACTGTTGAATTAGCAACTGTGACTTAAGGAAACAAATGAATCAGCTTCAGTACATTGTCATGTTTAACAGAAAGGAAAGTACATGTGACAACTTTAAATGTAACAATGTGGAACTTGGTTTTATGCAACGAAAGACTTATTTGTTCATCTACATTCTATGTCAACATTTGTGAAAAATCTGTTTTTTCCAGTTAATACAGAAAGATTGGGAATTAACTGTTTACTATGGAATTTTTTTCGTTACACCAAAGAACCCTAGTATGATCTGTATATCAAACTGGTATGAGCTGTTAAGGTGGCTTCATTTTTTAGCACCAAAGCTGCAACCAGACCATTTGATAGAAATGGAAGTATTCAGTACAAAGATTTTACACACAAGTACATGAATTAATGTATTTTAAAGGAAATACAAATTATTTTTTACAGCCTGCATATTGGAACCATCCTGTTTTTAACATCAGTATTATTGCTTAACTACTGTAGACTTATACCTTGATTATGTACTTTGCCCTTCTCACTATTCAGATGAGTAGATAATGTAAAATATGCTGGGGTGGCACTTGACATCATGGAGAGGAAGGGATAACCTAAAGGGAAAGTTAAAAATGTGCAATTTAAAATTTAGGGAGAGAAGGTGAGTGTGGTAATATCTTTTATTGGACCAACTTCTGTTGGTGAGAGAGAAGCTTTTGAGCTTGCAACATGTCAGGTCTGAGAAATGTACTCTGAGGGTCACAGCTAAATACCAGGTGAAACAGATTGTTTAGCATAAGTAGTTAAGACATTTCAAGGGACCATTCAAGGCAAAGTGGCCCATTAACACCCCTCCAGTCACAGGGGGAAACAGAATGAGGAGAAGGCACCTGGGGGAGGGTTGTTAATCCTGGCGGAGCCTTCCCAAAAGTGGGGGGACCAGGGCTCCTGCTGCCCTGTGGCTCTGCCTGAGACCCTGCCCCCTGTCAAGCTGGATCAGGCTGGGAGCTGTGGACTCTCCACCTGCCTGCAGCTTGGGGACCCCTAGAGCAGCCCATGGTCTGTGTTCCTGCCCTGCGGGCCCCCTGCCCAGGGTAGGTAAAGGGTGCATGGCCCCCCAGACTGCCTGCATGGCTTTTACCTCAACCCAGCTCCAGCCAAGGGATAGGGCCTCAGAGCTGCAGCCTGGCTGTGGGAAGAGCCAAACAGCCAGTCAGATGTGAATGGCTGCGGACCTTTCATCTGCCTTGGATGAGGGACCCAGGGCTTCTCTTTGGCCCCCCACCCTGGGCAGGTAGAGAGTCAGTGGTGCAGCACCCCCTGCTGCCCAGGCTCCCCAGCTGGGCTCCAGCTGCTGGCCCTGCCTGAGTGGGGGGCGGGGAGCAGGGCCTTGGACACAAGAGGAGGGGGAGAGCCTGTGGCAAAAAGTGGACAGGACAGGCCCATCCACTTTCAAAAAGTGGGAGGGCCATAGCGCCCCCTCAGTTCTAGTGCTGATGTTTTTAGTGGGTTATAGATTGTTGTAATAAACCATAAATCTAGTGACAGTGTGGGTGAAAACTTTTCTCAAAGCAGTCACTCTATACCTGAACTATCAGTCCTCGTCCTCAAAAGAAAACTGCACACTTTAAAAAGGTGAGCCTGGGAGCTTAAATTCATAACTTTGCTAGACACTAAAAATCATGGACTGAACAGACACACTGAATTTATGGTTTATAACAACAATCTATATCTACTAACAATCCCCCTACCCAAGCTGCCTCTCCACATATTTCTTCCTCCCTTAGAACTGGAAGGGTGTTAACGGGCCACTTCACCTTGAATGGTCCATTGAAATGTGTTAACTGCTTATGCTGTCTGTTCCACATTGTGTTTAGCTGTGACTTAAGTACATTTCTCAGACTGGAAGAAGAGCTCCTTGTAAGATCAAAAGCTTCTCTCTCTCTCACTAACACAGTTTGTCCAATAAAAGATATCACCTCATCCACCTTGTGTCTCTAATATTCTGCGACAGATATGGCTACAACACTGCATATAACAATTTAGAAATTTTTATTTTGAACTCTAGAAACAAGGCTTTGCATTTATTAGTATTTTATGGTATGCTCAATAGGGGCATCAGCACCTATTTAAAAAATCTTTTAACCTGCTTCATTGATATACTTTAATGTCCTGTCACTGTACATGCAGGTGACATCCATTGTGAAATTACTAAGCTTAAGCAAACACAAGTGTTTGTATTCAGTACCACTAACCTAATTTATACTGAGGTCCTATTGAAAATTACTGAGTGAGTTTCAGCATGTAAATGAACAAATAATCAAGGGTAATAGACCACAAAATGTACTTTGTTCATTTATTTTGACAGTTATAGGTGTTTTGCAATATAGTCTACACCTTAAAGTATTTAGTCTTGTGAGATCTCTGTACAGAACTCTGTTCTGTTGCTGAGAAGTTAGTGCCATTTTTTTCTGCAAATTATATGTGGAGTAGCAAAGTTCTACTGTTGTGTATCTGCAGTGATCACGAGATGAGTGTTTTTCTAAGCTTGCTGTTATACTGGAACTGACCATAGGCTTCATAACATTTCAGTTTGCTCACTTGACGTAAGCAGTACCACACACTTACAGTATTCATATCCACTCATGTCATGTACAGAACACAGGCCTCTCAAATCACTAGAATATCATGTTTGTATAAGGTACACAAGAGCCCTGTTATGCATTTTGCTCATGTAGAATATGCAAAAAAAGATGAGATACAACTGGTATGGGATGGCCTGCTGTTGAAGTGATTGAATTTCCTTCATGTAAAATGTCGATCTGAAAGCAGTTTTGTGTGTGTTTAAACAAACATGTTTCTGAGGTGTACATTGTCACTTGTATGTGCTACGCTGGATTAAGCTTTGTTGTGATTGTGTCAAAACCTGTGACCACTGTCTTAGTATCACATTAATTTAATTGTAATAAATGTTCATTTTTACACCATTGCTTTGTGCTTATATATAATCAAAAGGTTTATTTTTGCAAAGGGAAGGAGAGGATAGGTAAATCTTTTAGTGATAGGTAAAAATAATGCACAATTAAACATTACATCACTTGATTTGCAACAAACTTTATTAAAGTGTAATGTATACTCAAGATTCCATTTATTTACAGCTATTAACACTTTTACAGAAAATAAGTTAGCAGGTAATTGAAAGCTTAATCACATTAAACACTTTACTGTAAAGAAACTTCCATCTAAATGAATATTCAGTTTAGGCTATAGTGCTATTTCATTTAAGAATTAAAGCCAAAAACACACTAACTGAAGGTGTTTTGGATAATACAAACTTAGCATTCAATTTCTTGACTATAATAAAGGGCTGTTCAGTACAGCATACACAGTCCTAATTTCAGTGAAGGTGTTTCTCTAACTGGGAGAAGCCGTCACTCACTTTTCAAAAAGGGAGCACTAAGGTTCTTGTCTGAATTCCACTTGGCTTTACCTGAAGGAAGAAAGAAGTTTGGAAAATCATTAGTACTCTCACTTAAAGGGTTTCTGCCAAGGATAAGATGAAAACAACCTTAAGTGCAAGAGTAAGGTTCTCTACATAATCGTCCTTTTCTACTCCAGCTATTGCCATACAGTTTGTGCTGTGCTTGGAATATTGAGCATTGGACTCTTACAGAATTTTCAAGCTGAATGCCTCGCAGAATATTTTTCCAAGTGTTGAAGGATAGACTGCGAAAAAGCATTTAGGGGTATATATCAACCTCAAGCTAACATCACTTCTGATTTATAAGCAGGGTTCTGCTAATTCTGCTGTGCTGCAAAATTTTCCTCTATGGGCCTGCTGCCATGAAAATCTAGTTTTCCTGGCAGTTTGGACTCCATCGTTTGATCTCATTTGGTACCAGGACTGTAAAAGTTTTTTGTTCTACCTGCTTAATTTTACTTGTCTTATAAAGCAGCAGGATGTTGTTTTGTATTCATATTTCAGTGAAGTGATAAACCAGCATCTTTACAAGGTTGTGTCAGACTTCTCTGTTTAGGGTATCGTGAACTAGTGCTGCCACTTCTGTGGCTAACTAGAGAACTTGAATATATACCCTTGCACCCTACTGCCTCTTCTTCCCTCAAAGCTACCCTCTCCCCAAAAAATAGTTGCTTTAGCCACTTGTCCCCCTCCTTTACCAATGTGTTCTCTACTTGCTTTCCCTCCCATTCATGTCCTGTGAAGCTGGAACAAGGGTGAGGGGCATACGGACTCCATACTTTATAAGAAGGGACGCTGAAGAGGTTCATAGATAAGGCCCTGAGAGACCATTATTATCTAGCCTGAGCTGTACAACACAAGCCATGCTACTTTCCTGCATTAATTCCTGCTTTAACTAGAGTATGTGTCAGAAGGATCCAGTATTGATTAAAAATGCTAGTGATGATCTACACTAGCCTCTGTTTGTCAGAGGGTGGAGATGGATGGCAGGAGATCACTTGATCATTGCCTGTTGGGTTCACTCCCTCTGGGGCACTTGGCATTGGTCACTGTTGGTAGACAGGATAGTGGGCTAGATGGACCTTTAGTCTGACCTAGTATGGCCGTTCTTATGTTGTTGTTATGCTAACTTATGCAATGGTTAATTACCCTCCTTGTTTAAAAACTGCATCTTTATTTCTAGGGCTGTTGATTAATCATAGTTAACTCATGCAATTAACTCATTAATCACAATGGCAGTTTTAATTGCACTGGTAAACAATAGAATACCAATTGAAATCTATTAAATATTTTGGATGTTTTTCTACATTTTCAAATATATTGATTTCAATTACAACATAAAATACAAAGTGTACACTGCTCACTTTATTTTTATTACAAATATTTGCACTCTAAAACTGAGTGTTTTTCAATTAATCTCATACAAGTACTGTAGTGCAATCTCTTTATTGTGAAAGTGCAATTTACAAATGTAGATTTTTTGTTACATAACTGCATTCAAAACCAAAACTTTAGAGCCTACAAGTCCACTCAGGCCTCCTTCTTGTTCAGACAATCTCTAAGACAAACAAGTTTGTTTACACTTATTGGAGATAATGCTGCCCACTTCTTATTTACAATGTCATCAAAAAAGAGAACAGGCATTCGCATGGGACTCTTGTAGCTGGCATTACAAGGTATTTACATGCCAGATATGCTAAACATTCATATGCCCCTTCATGCTTCAGCCACCATTCCAGAGAACATGCTTCCATGCTGATGATGATTATTAAAAAGATAATGCTCTAATTAAATTTGTGACTTTACTTCTTGGGGGAGAATTGTATGTCTCCATTTCTGTTTTACCTGCATTCTGCCATATATTTCACGTTACAGTAGTCTCAGATGATGACTCGGCACATGTTCCTTTTAAGAACACTTTCACAGCAGATTTGACAGAACACAAGGAAGGTACCAATGTGAAATTGCTAAAGATAGCTACAGCACCTGACCCAAAGTTTAAGAATCTGAAGTGCCTTCCAAAATCTGAGAGGGATGAGGGATGGAGCATGCTTTCAGAAGATTTAAAAGACATGTCGTCTGGAATGGTGGTTGAAACATGAAGGGACATATGAATCTTAGCACATCTGGCAGCATCAAACCAGCTACAACAGTGCCATGCAAAGGCTGTTCTCACTTTAAGATGACATGAACAAGAAGTGAGCAGCATTATCTCCTGCAAATGCAAACAAACTTGTTTGTCTGAGTGATTGGCTGAACAAGAAATAGTACTAAGAGCTTTGCTTCTGAGAGCTGCTGACATGCAGTATAGCTCCAGTTTTTATTCGTTGAGGCAGAGTACAGTGAATGACATAGCACTGAGACAGGTGTCTCTCACTGTTGAACAACTGTGTAGCCTTTAATACAATAATTGTGGTAATGCACAGGATGGTCATCATCTGTGCTGAGAAAATGACTCTTCCCTTTAAGTATGAAAGGCAAAAGTTAGAGCTGAAAGATTACCAAAAATGTTTTAAACATGGCCTGGTCCTGCCAGGGCCGGCACCAGCTGAGCAAGCTCATGCTTGGGGTGGCAGATTCTAAGGGGCTGCATTCCCTCAAATTCTTTTTTTTGCTTTGCCGCCCCACAGGTTTTTTTTCCTTCTTTTTGGTTCACTGCTCTGGCTGCCCTGTAGAGGGTGGAGGAGGGGAGCACCCTGCTGGGAGTGGGCTGCATCCTCCATCTGCCCCAGGTGGTGCCATGTCTGTAGCAAGCCTGGCAGGGCAGCCTGTGTCCTTCCTTCCCCGCTGACTGGAGCGGAGCCCTCCCAGCAGGCAGCACGGCAGAAGCCCTGGCCGCCCCCCTTATTTTCCCCCCTCTGCCCCTGCCTGGGGCACGTCTGCAATGCCAGGAGCCCCCCTGGATTCGCACTCTGGCCATCCTGCATGGGTTTTTTTGCTCTGCCGCTCTGGCGGCCCCGCAGGTTTGCTTTTTTTTTGCTTCGGTGCTCCAGCTGCCTTGCAGGTTTTTTTTGTTTGCTTGGGGCAGCAAAAAAGTCAGAGCCGGCCCTGGCTACTGCTATGAACTGGAGAACCAAGAGGGCCAGAAGAGATGAAGGGCCTGATTTTCCACAACCCTGCATCTGGCTCAGTAACTTTCAGCTTTTCTCTGAAGTCTAGCCATGAAATTAGTGACATGCTCTGACGAAAGGCAGCAACAGTACAGGAGCCCTGTTTAAAGTAGACTCCACCAGAATTATGTCTCACTTACAGATGGGATCTTGTCAATAGCCTACACTCAGTACGGACTGCTTGAAATGCCCTTATTCTGGGGGGGTTTGTCTTAGATTGTAAGCTCCATGGAGCAAGGACTGTCTATTTGTACAGTAGCTAGCACGCTGGGGCCCCTCAGTGCTGTCATATTCCTTCAGGATACCACATGGTAGGAGCTATGTCAGTACTACTGCATTTTGTAAAGTCTTCATGAGCTGTAATGGCAGTAGAAATACACATCACAGAAGATCCATCCTCTGAATTTAGTTTCTTATTGAGCCCCTTTTGCTATTTCCCTTGCAAAATTTAAGCTTACATTTAAAAAAAACCTTTGGTTTTGATTTCAAATAAAAATAATCACTCACTAAGCTGTAGTGTAATTACAAAAAGCCATGCACATGACTGTGATTCTGAAGCCTTCTCACACACTCAGACCTCACTTAAGTGTTATGGGAAATGGTAGTACTGAAGCATGAGGTATGAAAGCAGTTGGAAAATGACTGCTAATACCTCAAAGCTGTAGCAGCAGACTTGTGGGCAGTCTAGTTTTGGTGCTGAATGCATACCCAGACAGCTTAAATGAGGAGGAAAAATACAAGAGTTAGCAGCAGCTGAATGCACTATTGATATTAACCACTGGCACAGTCAAAACTTTTGAAGAAGCTGCACCCTCAAGTCAAGGCTGGAATAAATATTTCCTTTTCTATTTAATAGTGTGGCTATAAAGAAGTATCTGCATTATGGGGGATAGTTTCAAGAACCAGATAGGCTCCCAGCTCCTCTTGAAAAAAATCAGTGGGAGTTAGGCACCTAATTGCCCTTTGAAAATCTCTCCTTAAGTATTGTATCTAATTTATGCCCCACACTTGTTCTGATTTCAAGGATCCATTTGGAATGCAAATGCAGATTTTAAACACTAATAGCACCCCAACTGTCAAGATTAACCTTGATTTCTAGAAGTTATTTTATTACCGCTTTGCATGCTCCACATAGGAAAGAGTATAAGGAATTGGAATGAGGAAGTCATTCCTCAGGGGGCAGGTAGCGCACTATCTGAAAGACAGGGTGACCAGACGTCCTCATTTTATAGGGACAGTCCTGATTTTTGGGTTTTTTTCTTATATAGGCTCCTATTACCCTCCACCCCCATCCCGATTTTTCACACTTGCTGTTTGGTCACCCTAGTGAAAGAAAATGTAGAATCAAATGAAGTACAAATCTTAAATGAATCCACATGTTCGATAGAATCTCTCTAGATAGTAATTACATGCTCTAATAAGAATATAACAGTAGGGATCTATTATCGACCACCTGACCAGGACACTGATAGTGACAATGAAATGCTAAGGGAGATTAGAGAGGCTATCAAAATAAAGAACTCGATAATAGTGGGGGATTTCAATTACCCCCATATTGACTGGGTACATGTCACCTCAGGACAAAATGCAGAGACAAAAGTTTTTCAATACTTTAAATGACTACTTCTTGGAGCAGCTGGTACAGGAACCCACAAGGGGAGAGGCAATTCTCAATTTAGTCCTAAGTGGAGCACAAGATCTGGTCCAAGAGGTAACTATAACAGTACCACTTGGAAATAGTGACCATAATAACATTTTAACATTCCTGTGGTGGGAAGAACACCTCAACAGCCCAACACTGTGGCATTTAATTTCAGAAAGGGGAACTATGCAAAAATGGGGTTAGTTAAACAGAAATTAAAAGGTACAGTGACTAGAGTGAATTCCCTGAAAGCTGCATGGACACTTTTCAAAGACACCAGAATACAGGCCCAACTTAAATGTATACCCCAAATTAAAAAACATAGTAAAAGAACTAAAAAAGAGCCACCATGGCTTAACAACCATGTAAAAGAAGCAGCGAGAGATAAAAAGGCATCTTTTAAAAAGTGGAAGTCAAATCCTAGTGAGGTAAATAGAAAGGAGCATAAACAGTGCCAAATTAAGTGTAAAAATGTAATAAGTGCCAAAAAGGAGTTTGAAGAACAGCTAGCCAAAAATCTCAAAAGGTAATAAAATGTTTTTTAAGTACATCGGAAGCAGGAAGCCTGCTAAACAACCAGTGGGGCCCCTGGATGATCGAAATACAAAAGGAGCGCTTAAAGATGATAAAGTCATTGCTGAGAAACTAATTTAATTCTTTGCTTCAGTCTTCACAGCTGAGGATGTTAGGGAGATTCCCAAACCTGAGCCATCCTTTGTAGGTGACAAATCTGAGGAATTGTCACAGATTGAAGTGTCACTAGAGAAAGTTTTGGAATTAATTGAAAAACCTAACAGTAACAAGTCACTGGGACCAGATGGCATTCACCCAAGAGTTCTGAAAGAACTCAGATGTGAAATTGCGGAACTATTAAGTATAGTTTGTAACCTGTCCTTTAAATCAGATTCTGTATGCAATGACTGGAAGATAGCTAATGTAATGTCAATATTTAATATATTTAATCTAGAGGTGATCCTTTGAAGGGGTCAACAAACATGTGGACTAGGTGGATCCAGTGGTCATAGTGTACTTAGATTTCCAGAAAGCCTTTGACAAGGTCCCTCACCAAAAGGCTCTTACGTAAATTGTTATGGGATAAGAGGGAAGATTCTTTAATGGAGTGAGAACTGGTTAAAAGACAGGGAACAAAGGGAAGGAATAAATGGTAAATTTTCAGAATGGAGAGGGGTAACTAGTGGTGTTCCCCAACGGTCAGTCC
>NC_133769.1:231806201-231846595 GCF_003597395.2 Chelonoidis abingdonii
AATTTAATTTTAAATGAAGCTTCTTAAACATTTTAAAAACCTTATTTACTTTACATACAACAATAGTTTAGTTATATATTATAGACTTATAGAAAGAGACCTTCTAAAAATGTTAAAAATGTATTACTGGCACGTGAAACCTTAAATTAGAGTGAATAAATGAAGACTTGGCACACCACTTTTGAAAGGTTGCCGACCCCTGGTTTATAGTATCCCTGTAGTAATCTTTAGCCCTTACTTCACTTAAAAAAAACAACCCACTTTAGATTACCATGCCTTAACATTACTGCCTTGATTTATGCCCCAGCTAACCAGCTGAACCATGCACATGATCTCTACAGCTAGCACAAGGAGCACAGTATTGAATATCAAGTGGGCTACCACTTAACCAACCACCTGTGCACTCACTCCCTCTTGGTATTTTTGTTCTCCGGGCTTGTACCTCTCCTTCTCTCAGCAGGACCACCTCTGTGCTGTTCATACATGCAGAATTGGCTCAGTGTCACTAGCAGGCGAGGCAAAGTGACATTCAGAATCTTAATTTCACCCCCATATTCTTGCTGCGCAAGAAGTGTGTGCACGCAGCAACACAGGGAGCTTTCTTCCACGGTGGGGAGAATCTGATCCCTGATCTCCAGCTGATCGTAGGATACATTCAGTTGTCTAATCCAACAGGAAGGATTTATACAAAATATTGAATTCCCATGACCCTGTGGTAAATTTAAATAATTAAATCTGTACCATCTTTCTTAGAAACTCTTAAGTTCTGCTTGGGTCATACTCATTTTAATACAACATATACCCTAATGCAGTACAACATTATTCTTGGTACATAGTCATCTACTGCACACATGGTATCTTTGGTAACACTACAGTTGCTCAAGTGGCAACTCCTCAAAGAATTCTCACTTTTTTGGGAGGGGTTCATTACTTCTTCCTCTGCTATTTGACCTCTTTTTGCCCCGACTCCTGGACCGAGAGGAGCTTCTAGTTCGGCTTCTACTACGACCACGTGTACAACTACGGCTTCTGCTGCGACTACGACCTCTCCTCTTCTTCCCTCTACTATGTGACCGCCTTCGTTCCCAACTTCTTGACCTGCTAGACCGCCGTCTTTTTTTGCTCTTGTGGCTACTTTTTTTCCTCTCTGATTCTCCATTTCTTTTGTAAGAATGATCTGGGCTGGGGCTGCTCCGTCTTCTTGACTTGCTGTAATAGTCCTCGTGATGGCCTGTTCTGTTTCTCCTTTCAGAGTTTTTAGCTGACTGATTGATCCGTTCAGGAGAAATATGTATGTCTCTATTGGCCTCCCAAAACTCATTGTGTGGATTTCTGAATACGTGCAGAAAGTTGCAGTGTTTCCCTCTTGGGCATTTCTGTCTTTCAAACAAACCTGCAACAGATATTTTTCTTTTTTAAAAAAGGTTACTGGCAATATTAGATAAAGGCAACAATTCTATTGTTTTTAATGTAATGTCAGCCATTTTAACAAAATTATGTATTTTAAAAGATTTGCTGTACTTAATCTTTTGGCTTTTTCCACTATAGATATTTATACCACGCCCATCAGCCTCATCTACAAAGGAAAAAAACACTTCAATTTTTTTCAAAGATTATACTTTAAGCTTACTCATGAGACACATCCATCCTGATATTAGTTTTAGCTTTCAAACATTCTAGTATGTCTTATGCTAAAGTGAGCTGGTAATTCTATAACTTAACTTTCCTAGTTATGTAAATTAGGCAGGATGAGTGTCAGTTAAATCTCAGGGATTTTAGGTAAAGGCATGAGTAAACCAGCCATTAATCTGCATGGACTGGCCCCTTATAGCCTAAGTGCTATCCTGGAAGTAAGAATATTCTGTTCAAGATAAATACATTTCGGACTGTAGCAAGACTGAGGTAAGAGTCAGCTAAATATAGTTAACATTGATCATAATGAAGAAGCTATGTTTAACGTTTCAGAATCAATTAGGTTGCTGGTTTTGAATGAAATACTAAAACAGACATTCTACCTATTTTACAATCATCTGTTATCCCAAAGCACTCTTCCTAAAGGTTGAGGGTGTTACTGCATCCTAACTGTGGTCAGTTTCCTAAATCCCCCCAGCAATGTCAGTTGGACACCATATATACTTCCTGCCCAAAGCTTGTGTAATCAAGTTAGTGCATGTTTTCAGTTTGTCGCCTTGCATCTCAAAGGGTTTCTGTACTGTAATTTTATGTGGATCTCTCTGATTTGAAACCTGTAAGACATCACTGCTTAATATTTCAGTTCTCTAATAAGCCTTTCAGTAATGAGAGACTTTCCCTGACATACCACATATAGCAGTTTTCCACCTTGTCACTGGGCAAAATTCACACTGAAGCTGTCGTCCTGCATACCATCGGCCATTGAATAGAGTAAGGGCTTCTTGACAGTCTCGCTCCCTTTAATTTAAAGATAAGGCAGCATGTAGCATTAGTGGGGATATCATACAATCCTTTAAATTCTGGTCTCTACCAAATCTGGACTCTTACTGCAGTGTGGGATGAATCACTTAGATAAAATAGGGTTTAAGTGACATTCAAATTTAAGTAAAATGGGAATATGGAATTAAAGCTTTTAGAACCCAACAGGAAAAAGTAAAATGGTGTTATTTGGGTACTGCTTATGATCTAGGAGTACTTAACTGTCAAGCGTCATAAAGCGTTAACTGCAAAGCACTTACGACTGGTACTGAACATACACATTTCCCCGCAGGTGAGGCTCAAAGTTGCAGCTGACCTAAGAGGAGATGAAATGTTAGATTAAGGCTTCTGAAATACTGAGAGATCCACGTAGCTCATTCCTGATGGAACTATACTCACCTCAATTTGGCTCATACTTAGAATGACAAGAACGTGAAAGTATTTTATTTATCAATTCTTCTGGCCTGGTTTTCACAAACAGGTTTAATAAAATTGAACACTTAGTTCTGATTAAATAGAAGTTTGTTTAAAATTTTTTTTTTGTGGTATGTGTGAACAACATTTAAAATGGTTTGCTTTGGTATTAAACATAGGAGTTTTCTTTTCCCCTATAGCTGACAGCGTTTAGTTGAACACACACACACACACCCCTCCTCATACTACACCTCATGCTCTGTTAATCAGGTTCTGTTTTATTCTCTAGAATGGCACCGTGGATAGGCAACACTGATGTGTCACCACATGATTAATCCTCCTGATTACATGGCATTCTGTCCAGCTGGACTGTAAGAAGGCATCACTAATATTACAAAGGCAGTCAACACCAGCTGGACTTTTAATAGCTAAAGATAGTTAGTAGTAATAAATGGTAGAAGTGCTGCTGGAGCTCCTAATGCTCATCATTAGACACAAATAGCACTTACAGGAAAGGAAAAACTGACAAGACAAAGGGGAGATTGAATAAGGAGACAGAGAAAAACAACAGAGGTGAAAAATCAGATATGAAAATATAGCCACGACACGTATTTCGTCAGACAAGCGATGCTGACACTGGAAAAGTTTGCTATTTTGGGAGGTCATGGAAGCAACAGCAAGAATGAAATCGCCAGGAGTGTAAAAAAATGTTGGGGGTCACCACCCTTTTAAATATGAGATACTCCAGCTCTGCAGTGGGCACTAAGCACTAATTCCTAATTTCACATAAAACCATCTCAATCTGACTAGGAATAAAAAGCTCAGTTTAAGATAGGAGAAAAAAGGCTATTACGCAAATAGCTCTTAAATATTTAGCCCCTGCTGCTGTTTTTTTCCCCTGTACTGTTCCAAAAAGTTGGTTTATTCCATTGAAAGTGATTTAAAAGCTCTTTTGCTGGCATGGTTTTGTTGCACAAATAAATTTTTCTAATCTTTGTGAAATTTTACATAAAGGCACATAATTTCAGATTTAATTTACTGAGCAGATGTAACTTACACAGGTTGAAAATGCTTAGGATAGGAATTTTCAGACAGATATAAGTGAAATACTTGAATACAGAGAATGTGGTATTAGCTTATTAGTAAGTAGTGATACAGCCAACATTTCTGGCTCAGACACTGTAAAATAACTCAAGCCATTAGATCTCGGGTAGGCAACCTATGGCACGTGTGCCAAAGGCGGCATGTGAGCTGATTTTCAGTGGCACTCACATTGCCCGGGTCCTGGCCACCGGTCCAGGGTACTCTGCATTTTAATTTAATTTTAAATGAAGCTTCTTAAAACATTTTGAAAACCTTATTTACTTTACGTATGACAATAGTTTAGTTATATATTATGGAATTATAAAAAGAGACCTTCGCACATGAAACTTTAAATTAGAGTGAATAAATGAAGTCTCAGCACACCACTTCTGAAAGGCTGCTGACCCCTGTATTAGATATAGAAATGCCCCACAGCAGCATAATGCAGGCAAGCTTTTACCACAGATCACGCCATTGACATGCAAGAAATAAGCCATGTGCACACTAGGAAATTTTATAAAAATACCTACCAGTGCAAATTAACTGATGGGAGCTTTAGTGTTGACAAGGCTCTTCAGCTTCAAGTGCTTACCACTATGTTAGTTAAACCTGATGAAAAGCAGGTTTAATTGCCATGGCAGTATAACTGGGATTGGCATTAGGAGCACTGAACTGGTGGGAATTTGTTTGTTGTCTTGTCTCACAATAATAATGTCAGGCATGAAATCTGAGAAGGAATTAGGTGACTCCCACATGGTTCTTTTGTAAGGGCTTGATGCAAGGTGTCAAATTCGTTCAATATTACATTCAAAGGCATAGGTGGTTGTGAACGCCTGCTCCTGAAACATCTTGCAGAGTGCATATATCTTTGTCCTGTGTCTGCTGATGTTCATTCCTATAGTATCCTTACTCTCACAATAGTGGATGTTATTTTCTGAAATCCTTTGGTATCAGAAGATCTTGTCCTTCAACCATTTATTTTAGCTAAGATTTTCCTTGATAAGGCATCAATATCCTCAGCTATTGTCATTCCAACGTGCATTTCAGATCTTCTAATTTTGGCCAGATCATCAGCTAACTCAACTCCTGTATATACTACTGTGTAATGAAATCCCATAAAAAAGTCAGTGTATTGCTTTGCTTTTTGATCCCCCAAGTCTCATTATCAACAATGCAATTCACAGCATTCAGGTGGGAATTTTGTTTTGTAATACAATTCCCAACAATGGACAGGTGTATTGTACAACAGGAGAAAAATATTTTTGGGGAAAGGAAAGGTAGAGAGTCCAACAAAAGGAAACAGAGTGGAAGGATAAAAATGGAAAACAGTCAGGACTGGTCATGAGAAGATATTTCTTTTTCTTGGAATACATCAGAATTAAGGCAGTCAGAAAAGAAAATTGTGGTTTTTTTTGGTTCAAAGGTTATAGCCAGAGTTGATTAAAGTGCTCCAGAGTTGGCCTCAGGCACAGAGACCTCTGAAGGCCTGTGGGGGGCTGCAACTTCTGGAGCTCCGCTGTCCCAAGCTCTGTGCTTGTGGGAGGCACGAGTCCCAGCCCAGCCCCATTCACTTAGGCTTCCCCAAGCCCATCCTCTGATGCAGCTGGGCAGCCACAAAAAGTGAAGTCCTCAAGATCACACAGAAGCATCTTCTTGACAGACCTAGCTCACATCACTTGGTGGAGGCAAAACTGCATCAAGACAAAGTGCCAGGCCAGCACCAGCAGGGCCGAGTGCAGGCAGCAGCACTCACCACAGAACTTGGGTGGTGAGCAGGACAAGCCTCCTGGGAAGCCTGGCCTCAACCCACATGGATCCCTGTCCCCATCCTTCTCACTGGCCTCCGCCCCCACCTGCTCACGATGAAGGGGCAGCTAGGCCAAATTTGATAGAGTTGCCCTGCAACCTGGTGCAGGAGGTCCAACGCCACTCAAACTTGCAGCAACTATAAAAACCTGGTGTTTGGTCAAAGCTGCAGTTTCTACAACAAATTCTACCATTTCTAACTGGTCATGTACTATTCAAACATTTTACTTTCATACTAGTTCTATTTGTCAAACAAATATTTTTCTGCTCTCCACCAATCCTTAGTAGCAAATTACATTTTTTAAAAGTGAATTAAACAGAAAGTGGACTGTGTTCTAAATAAATCAAGCATATAACCATTTTACTCCATTAAATTGCCATAGGCATAGCTTTTAAGGGGACAGGGGGAAGGTGAGGGACGCACTGCCATGACAGAACAGCTACCTTTACTTGGGCTAAAAGGCTTAATCCTCGGGCTAGTAGGTGGTTGGTAAAATTTTCCAGTCTTGAAAATGATCTGAGAATCTGCTGGACTGCTTGAAAGCTTACTAAGATGGAGGCTGAGAAATAAGAAGATTGTTTCAAAAGGTAATTTTATAGATATGTTGTGAGTTTGTCCCAGAATAAGTTTTGGGAGGGATTTCACCTGTAACTTGAAGAAATACAATCCTCTGTGATGACACAGAGATTAGTTTACAGGCACCATCAGAAATATGCAACTGAAATTGAGAAACTGTACATTAAACTTAGCTATGGCATATTCCACAATTGAGATTTACACTAGTCAAAACTGGCAAAGGAATAATGAGAGGTGATGATTATCACTGGGCTCATGTGCATACCTTGAACTGAATAACCTTTCCCACATTCTTGAACTCAGGCAGTACATCTTCATAGAAGTCTAAGAACTGCTGGTAGGTTTCCTCCTCACTGTATTCAAGACTTGCATCTGTATCATAGTCATCTCTTCTACACTGCTCCATCCCAAACGTAACAAACATACCTCTGATCAGAAGCGTCTGACTAGATGTTGGGTAGTTATGTTTGCGGGAACATCTATATAATTTATGGTAAAGAAAAAAACACTTCACTTTCAGCAAAGGCTACACTGCTAAAGCTGCAAACATTTGCTATTTCTAGACCCACTAACAGCTCTGAATTGCAAGAAAATATTCTAAAAAGGAGCTTCATTAGAGTAATTATGGGAATCAGCATATTTCAAGGAATAAAGCAGGTCATTCAAGACAAGTTTCCTGATAGTTTTAAAGCATCCTGCCATATACAAATGCTATCAGTGTTCACAAACACACAAAAAATCATCAGTTAGAAATTTAAAAAATGATGAAAGGAATTTATTCAAATGCTGCTATTTTGAAATATCTGTTCAATTTTTGAAGAGTCCTGCAAGACATTTTAAAGTCTTACTTCTGTAAGAGCCCCTCCTTTCTTCTCTGCAAAATTAAATAACTCTTATTGAAGTAAATGAAACTATTCCCATCCTATTGGGAAGGGGAAGAAAAATTAGGCCTCAGGTCGTGAACATCTGCAGCTATGGAAGTAACGCATTTTACAAGTGACAGCTCTGCACAGAAGTTCTATTTTAACCTACATCACATCATACTGGTGGCCATAAGTGCCCGTCAGATGCTGCAATACAGTGTTCACAATAACAGCTTGAAGCTCAGTGAGTAATCTCCCTGACTTGCTTCTGAATGAGAAGGGTTTCACTATGCTTTAAGATCTCTGCTTCAAATACTCCCCTGTTCACCCAGGTAACTCAGTCAAAAAGCTCTGTCCAAAATGTGCTAGTTCTTTCTTGGAAGCACACTTTGGAGCATAGATCTTAAATATAATGCAGTCAAACTACCACATTTATTAAAACTCTATACAAACAAACTTTATATGATAGGAAACTAAAATTGGAAAATATAGAAACCATGTTACCAAAAAGCTAGTAGGTTTGTTCATGATATAGTAATGTAGAACCCGTTTATCCAACCCTCCGTTTTCCTGCTTACTGCATTAACCAAACCACCAAGACTCCAGGACCAGAAGTGCTGCTAGCTAGTGCTGCAGCATTGCACTCTCTCATTCTCCAGATTATCCCACTTTCTAATTATCCAATCTGGCCCTGGTCCCAATTAGATCAGTTAAACGGGATTCTGTTATACTGGATCAGACCAATGGTCAATCTAGCTCAGTATCAAGTCTGACAGCGGCAAAGAGCAAATACTATAGTGAAAGGTGCAAGCCCTGTAACAGACAACTATGGAATAGGCTGTCCACAGGAAGAGAGTTTCTTCCTATCTCCAAGCAATTACTGATTGACATATACTCAGATCCTATCTACTATAAATATGTTTTCATTTTTGACACGAGTCTAACTTTGAATCCTACTAAGCTCAACTTCAACATGTAGACTTCCACTGCTTATTTATGAATTATACAAAAAGGCTTCATTTCAGGTTTAATTTTGTTTCCTTTCAATTTGATGGTACAACCTCTTCTGTTATTGCAAAATGGTAAGAGTACCCTACTGACCTTCTGTACCATTCATTTTATATATTTCATAACAGAAAAATGCCAAAGAAAGGCAACACATATGATTCAAGTCATGGGAACACATTAGGGCTTATTAAGTTTTCAGAGGCAATAAGTAAGAGATTAGAACACTTTTCGAGAAAGCACACTAAATTAAATGGACGATCTGCAATGATCATGTGTACTGTACAAATAATGAGATACTGGAAAGTCACTTGACACATCCAGTCATGCAGATGTACACTACCTTGCTTTTGTAGCTGTTTTAGGTGCAGTGTATGCAAATTAATTAAGACATCTGACTGGATATATTCTTTTGGAGCTGCACCAATAATAACAGGAAACTGATATACTCTGATGGCATAATGATCTACCACTGCAAATGCTTCTGCTGAATCAGTCAGTCAGATCAAAACTGGGACCAGACTATTAGCAGTTTGATGTTCTAATAAAAAAAAGGATAACCCAATTCTGACTGTGCACTGCTTTTACTCTCAGTTGGTATGTGAGTGATAGACAGAATCATCTCCTTTATTAGAGAAAGACATCTCTGTACTCTGAGAGGATTTATTTAGGACTTCTGAGGGTGTCTACTAATTCTTTCTGAATCCAGGGACAAATTGAAATAGGGGAGAGCTGATCTAACAGCTGATAGCAGACTGTAAGAACTGAGACAAAGCAGACAAGAGGGAAAAAACAAGCCCTATATCAACCCAGCTGCTTCACGTTGTAGCAGGAATTGAACAGCTGCACAGAATAAACATTCTGTCACACACAGCTATAAGCATTGTACCTTGCTGGAGGTAATAGTTAAGACATACAACATCAACCTATGGTTAAAACCCTCAACAAAATGCAGTCTAAATCTATAGTCTGAAAACCTCTTCAAGAGTAAAGATAACTTTCATGATTTAGCCCTTACCCTAAAAATGGGCTATTACTGGAATAAATGCTGTTAAACCAGGTTTTCTCAAAACAGGGGTCGCCGTTTGTGTAGGGAAAGCCCTGTCCACGGGTCCGGCCAATTGTGGCTCCCACTGGCTGCGGCTCGCTGCTCCGGGCCAATGGGAGCTGCTGGAAGCAGCGTGGGCCAAAGGACTGTATAACTGAGAGCACACTCCCATCCAATAAGTCTACAGGAAACCTACCAAGCAATAGTGAGGAGATAATCTGATCACAAACTTGTAAGAAATCCCAAAGGAGCTAACGCCTTTAAACCATGTTATATTCCCAACATTTGACCAGTTACCTGTCTCCAAATCTGCAGGATCCTGTTTTGATATAAAACGGGCAATTAGCTCTATCTTTCTCCGTTCCTATGTTCTCTGGGGGTTCTGGGTTATGCCAGGTAGCGCCATTTTCCAGCTGTTTAAAAACACCATTAACATATCATTACCTTAACGAGCAGAACGAGCAGAACACAGTAAAATAAATATGTAAATAAATGTGACACCAAGGAGTCAAATTCAATACTTATGAATGTTATTCAATACTTATTCAATGTTATCTCCTGTGACACTCAGATGACTTTGAACCAAGTATTTTAAATACTGCTCTGTATGATCATCCAAGTGCCTCTAGTCTAGCCAAAGATGGACAGCTCCTTCCTTGGAAACTCTACACAAAATGAACTTAAGATCACAAATGGAAATTTTCCATTTGCCAGAGTCCAGGATACATTAAGATTAAGTTTTTACAAACAATGACAGTACTCAGTCCTTACACTGGACTTACACTCTCAAAGAGAATTAGAAATATTCTTTCTTGCATTAGGGTAGCCCACCATTCTAGCACAGGGGGATCCTCGGGGAAGAGACCTACCTGACAGCAAAGCAACTCCAGGACTGGAAGAGTGTAACAGTGGCTGAAGACACTTTTGCACCCCCTTTCCTGAATTGGCCTGAAGGCTTTCTGGCAGGAACTGAGGGTTGGGTCCATTAATTTATCCTTACAACAGCCCAGTGAAGTAGGTAAACAAGTATCAATTTTTATGCAGATAGGAAAAACGAAGTACTAAACTTTAAAGTAACTTGGCTCAGGGCCACAAAAAATTCTACCAGAGCTATGACTGGGATTAAAACTCAGGAATTCCCCATTTCTAGTTCTGTACTCAAGCCACTGGCCTGGGACTCCTAAAATGCAGTATGAGATTACCAAATTGCAAATGTTTGTTGACTAGAAGAAAAGTTGGAAGCACCCTTAAAAAGGTGAATGTTACCCATTTTACTAAGCAAAGCAGTTTGGAAAAGTGTTGAAGTAGCACTTCTCATGTCAAATAAACGGAAAGCTATGATTAGGTACAGTTGGCACTTCTACTGGTGATAGCACCATTTGGGAGGGGGCAGGAGCAGAATGCTATTTGTGGCTTCAGCAGTGGTAGAACTCATTAACTGAAACCTTGTATCTTTCAATTTCAAACTCCAATACACTACATTGTCCCTTTGTTTCTCTCCCAGCAGTGTCAAAGGTGTATTTAGAGCCCTAGACAGTAAAAACAAACAAACAAACAAAAACAATCAAAGCAGTATTCCATCCAGATTTTGTCAATTAGAAGTTAAGTTCCCTTGCTCAGTCTAAATATAATTGAGAAACCAACACTATTCCAATGTGGCTAATAGCAATCAACTCTGAAATGGGTAACTATAATTAAGTTTACTTTTCAGATAGGTGCAAGAGTTTATTCAGTGCAAGAACCTTTAGTAACCTTCACTGCCAGGGTGAGATAAAATGAGTTGTCTTCTTTTAAATAAATGGAGATACTGAATTCAGGCACTGACATCTAATTTAAGAACATTCTGCAGATTTTAATACTTTTCACCAATTCAAGATCTGCACTCTTCCAGGTACCCAAGTGGTTCCCTCTTTATTTCAGAATCAGTACTCTCTCCTGCTGCAGTGCTTTTATTCAAAGAAAACATACCATCATATCAAGTCTTCAGTGGTCCAGAAAGCAAAGTCATTTTAGACCTGGCTCTCCTGAACAGCCACAAGCATGCACAGCTACACTTCTACCAAGTAGCCACAAATGTGCTTCATTATATGTTCCAGATAGTAAATACATTGTTTATGGCTAATGGAAACCATTACATATTAAATTATACAAGGCCATTAGCTTCTCTTCAGAAGAGATGAATATTATTCCAGAAGACAAAAGTCAGATGGTAGTCAATAGTCATCTTTCAGTTCTTTACTGAAAAGAGACTGAACATACCTGACTTTCAGCTTGATCCAGCATCTTCTGCACAGCTTCCTATAAATGGTGCAAACACAGGACTAGTGAAAACCCTGAAGGGACGTAACTCATCTGGTTTCTTTAGTTAAGAACCTAATTTGCAACATTTAATGACTATAAACTCTAAAGGAGTGTGGTGGTTTGTTTTTAAAAACACTGAAAATTTATTTTTTGCTTTGCAGTAAGTCAGACGGCCCATAATGTTGTTAAAGGATACATCTGAGAAGACTTCAATGTAGATGAGTGTTTTCTAATATCTAAATGCTAGAGCACTTCACAAAGTTACTTTTGAAACTAGTAGTTTTCTTTCTCTACTTTTGCTGCCACCTAACTATATGTTACTTTGCACACCTAAACATATCTGTGGCACTAATACTCTGCTTGTTAAGTAGGCATAAATATAAAATTGAATTCAGGACAAGCCAAGAGAAGTGACCACTTAAGTTTAAAATGCATTTTTAATATTAATAAGTTAGCTTTGGATTTTCCTAGTCATAGGTCTCTTTGCATACTCACTGCCCATTCAGTAACATCTATAGCAAAAGTTCTGGAATTTATTTTAGCTCTGATGTTCTCAACCTTTTTTATGGACTGAACCACGTATTAATAATGAATGGCTCATGGACCCAACTACCCTCCCAGTCACAATCATGGGGACCACTTCCCTTCCGAGTGTTGATCATATATAGTTCCTGGGCAATTACAGCAATCGTTTACATTGAAGAGCAATTTTAGGAGAGCATGTAATGTATTTATATTGATTTTAATGCAATTTAGCAGCTGAAATAAGATGCAGAGTCAGCACCATTTGACCACGTAATTGTCTGTGGACCACCACCAGGTGACCATGAAGAATTCAGGAACCAGTTTTAGCTAACAATTCACAAATTTCCGCTGGCCAGAAGCAACAAATATGCACTCCCTTTAGTTTAAGCATGACATTTATTCTGTCAGCTTGGTAGTGCTTTTCTACACTGTCTACTGGATTCCAGGAATTCACAACTAACACCTTATTTCTACCAATCTCTTCTCCTTTAGTTCTCATTTTAATCTTTCTATTGTTTTCTCTTCTCTCCATTTCAGTCCATCCCACCATGTTTGAGGTTCTCCTCATACCTTCATCTTGGTTTGGACATCTAGAATCATACACAGAAGACATACATCATAGCAACTTTCTGTTAAGTGGAGGGAGAGGGGGAGTGGTGGATGGAACTGCTTTTGCAGCCAGACAGCACAATATTCCCAGCTCCTGTTTGCCCAGGGAATGAGAGACATCATTCTGCCCCAGCTGGACAAGTGCTGACTGCTGAACCAAGTCCAACCACTCTTTCCTTCCTTTACAGTCTCCACTCTTTCATTCCATTTGGATCAGTCTTCTATCCTCCTAGTCTACTGTCCACTTCTACCATACACCCCCATTTTACTTTATCTAGATCAGTGATTCTCAAACTTTTGTGCTGGTGACCTCTTTCACACAGAAAGCCTCTGAGTGCGACTCCTCTTATAAGTTAAGAACACTTTAAAATATATTTAACATCATTATAAATGTTAGATGCAAAGCAGGGTCTGGAATGGGGGCTGATAGCTTGCGACTCCCTGTGTAATAACCTCATGACCCCATGAGGGGTCCTGACCCCCCGCTTGAGAACCCCTGATCTAGATGATCATATCTGTGTCTTGGTGGCTGCCGCCACCCATATCACTTCCTCAGTAGTTCCAGAAAGAGAGACTGACAATTCCTGTCAGTGTTACTCTTTTGCTTCTACTGGAGAAGTACAGTAACTCCTCACTTAAAGTCATCCTGGTTAACATTTTGTTATTACGTTGCTGATCTATTAAAGAACATACTCGTTAAAGTTGTGCAATGTTCCATTATAAGGTTGTTTGGCTTGCCCCGCTCTGCCTACCCGACCAGCGTGCCTGCGGGGAACGAGGTTGGGGCACAGAGGCTTGCAGCACAGAGGCTTGCCCTGCTCCACCCGGGGAGTGGGCAAGCCTCCATGTCCCAACCTCCGATAGGAGCGCCAGCTGGGCAGAGCAGGGCATGCCTCCTCACCCCGGCCCTCCTATGCCCCTGCCTCAACCAAGCTTCACAATCATTGGTGAGTACGGTATTAAATTGTTTGTTGAAAATTATTTTAAAACGTATACGGTATATGTATATAATGTCTTTTGTCTGGCGAAAAAAACTTCGCTGGAACCTAACCTCACTCTCCCTCCACACATGTACAATAATTCTAATGGGGAAATTGGATTAGTTTAAAGTAACATTTTTCAGGAACATAGTTACAACGTTAAGCAAGGAGTTAATGTATTATGTACAGTAGCCTCAGTGCTATCTTCCATATTAAAAGCAGGAGGGAAAACTACTTGTTCTCCCTCCTCTCCTGCTGCAGCTACTTGAAGATGGCAGTGGGCTGAATCACATCTTTGTTTCTGGTGAAGCAGGTCTAAATGAAACTGAGTAGGATCAGATCAGTTTTCATCTCTTGCTGCTCTGGAGAAGTTGAAATGAGATGGATGAACTCCAGAAAGTTGTGATCATCCTTTCCCTGATGACAGCAATGGGTCAACCTGACTTTGGACCTTTGTAGGAGGAAATCAAGGAAGACAGCTACAATCTCTCCAAATTCTAAGCAGACAGCTACAATCTCTCTAAATTCTAAGCAGATACTCTACCAAATAACTTTTTTTGGTTAAATTAATTATACAGCTGTTAACACTTTTCAATATTGTGTTCTTCCCCACCCAACAAGTTATGAAAAAGATACATCCTGATGAATGAGTCAGGTAAAGAGGACCTGTAAAATCTTTTGAGTAAGAACACTGTTAAGGAACAGCAGCAATGTAATTCCAGATCAATGTAAGGAACTTTTTAAAAATGATTACATTAAGGTTGCTCAGCTGTCTGATAGGGAAAACATACAATACTATGTTAAGAGTTATCTTTAATGTGTCACATGTTAAGTGCACATGAGAGAACGGGTGCCAGCAATATACCTTCATATTTCCCCAATGCAAATAATTACAGGGGAAGTGTAATACAAGAAGCCATATGTTGCTTCACAGACTGAAGGACTGAGGCTATTTTTGTTTAATTTTTATCCCCAATATAAGGCTTCATTAAAATAAAATACAGAGGGTCTATTTCCAGGTCTCAGAAAAACACCCATCAATTATTTCCATTCCCCATTTTCTAATGCTAATAAACAGATGCATAAAGTCAAGACTGTTACATCTGGTACTGTAAGAGGATATGCAGTGTGTTTATCCTCCTAGTGCAGGCATCACCTCTCTTTCTCTCTTCTCCTGTTGCTTCTGCTCCTCCTCTTCTCTCTCCTTCCTTTGCTGTTCTTCCCATTCTTCTTTTATCTTTCTCTTTATGAGAAAAAAGATAAACTGTTCATTTTTCTTGGTAAGTGATTAAAAGAACATTCTTTCAAAAATACAATACATATACATATATACGTGAATGAGAAAACTATAGGTAAATCCAAAACCATCACCTAGGGTGGACTCATTTATATCAAAGCAACTTAAGTTGTCGATTTTAATTATTTTTTAAATCACCAAGCAATAAACCCCGATTTAAATCTTTAATTTTAATCCTGTTTTGCATTTATACGTCTTAATTATTTTCCTAAAGAAGTGTTGATTCTCATTGTTTGGTAACCATTATAACTTGTTGATTTGCAACTATATGTAGCCTTTCCACTAAATTTGGTACTTTTTGCAAACCAGGATACACAATATATATCTATATACATTTAAGCAATTACACAGCTTAACTTACATTTATTTAGATTCTTAATATTTACATTTTTTATGTGGTAAAAAAATCGTAAGTGATGCATTTCTTATTTACTAGATAATTTTGTACCTGCAATCTGTGTCAAGCTTTATTTGGATGGATACTTGAATTCAGTTAAACATGCACAAAGACAGTATTTAAAAATTTTTGTTATTAAATAACACTATCAGCAATGCACTGGATACATAACAAAAAGGTTAATTAAAACATGTTTTATATTTAAACTGATTTGTTAAACAAAGGAAACAATCTGTAAAGATTTCAGAGTGGTAGCCGTGTTAGTCTGTATCAGCAAAAACAACGAGGAGTCCTTGTGGCACCTTAGAGACTAACAAATTTATTAGGGTATAAGCTTTGGGCATAAGCTTTTTTGGGCTAAATCCCACTTCATCAGATGCATGGAGTGAAAAATACAGTGAGCAGTATAAATATTACAGCCCATGAAAACATGGGAGATGCCTTACCAAGTGGAGGGTCAGTGCTAAGGAGGCCAATTCAATTAAGGTGGAATTGGCCTATTCTCAACAGTTGACAAGAAAGGGTGAATACCAAAGGAGGAAAAGAGTGAACTGAACTGATCACCAAGTCCTTCAAGATTTTAGAACTAGTCGATCTTATCCTCTCACACTGAGACTGGTATAAGAAAATATGCTTTTTCAACTCCCCATTGGTTTCATAACTCTGAATGAACTACAATAATGTAATTGAATTTGCTGAATAAACTGAGATGAAAACAATATTGTCTATGCATCTGCAGAAGAGCTACTGCTATCAAAAGCTGGCTCAATGCTTCAGCAAACTCTGATTCCAGGTGCTCAGCCAGTGACTTCCACCAGTTCACTGGTTGACTTTCTTCAAAACTTGGCAGCAAGCATGCATTGCTTAAATATTTTTATTTAATGTAAATTATTTTAATAGATTATAATAAAACTAGTATGATGGGTCATTCCATATTCTTTATGAAAATATGCTTATGATATGAATGTGACATAACTGAAATATACTTTATGCACGATGGCTCATGTAAGATATTATTGGAAAAGGTTATTTACTGAATGTGATTATCCAATTTGTATGCCTGTATGAGTTCTGTATCTGAAGTTAGGAATATTGACTATGTATCTGTATTTCAACTATGCTATTTTGGGTGATGCCCCAGCTAATACTTCAGGTACAACAATGAAAAAGCCAGACAGAGCTGATGGCCCATCAGCAAGAGACAACAGACAACTGTAAAAGAGCTTAGTCTTGCTATGAACATGTGGGTCAGCCTGTGAAGAACAGTTTCAGGGGCCCTACTGAGGCATGTGACCATGTCACCTGATACTGGAACCCATCCTGAATTCTGTACTTTTTCAGGAGAAGCTGGGGGGGGGGGGGGGGCAAACTAGGAAACAAAGGACTCCCGCCTTATGCAAATCCTATTTAAGGGTGGGGAGTGAGGTAAGCCAGTTCATCAGTTCTCCCCTGCTACCCCACCCAAGATGGAAACAACTAAGGCTGAACTCAGGGAAAGAACTGGACCCAGGCTGGAAGGGCATCTGACCTATGAAGAAGATTATTAGAACCATATTTAGGGTGAGAACTTACATGTAACCAGTTTCTTTAGTGTATTAAGCTTAGTTTATGTGCTCTGTTTTATTTTCTTAGTAATCTGCCTTGTTCTATCTGCTACCTCCTTAACTACTTAAAATATACCTGTTACAGTTAATAAATTTATTTCTGTTTTACAATATAATCCAGTTTATGTGATTTCATAAGGTGGGGGGGTGGGGAGTTGTGCAGACCCTCCTCCACATTAAGGGAAGAAGCAAATTTCATATAATTTTGGGTTTGTACTCCAGCAGGGGGAGGGGGAAGGGCGGATGACACACACGACGGAAAGACGGGTGAACATCTGAATAATGTGGCAAGTCCCTTAAGCTGAGCCTTCCCAGAGCAGATTTCTGTCTCTCTGTGCAGCTGGGTGTGGCCCTGCAGGTGTGCTGGGTTGGAAAAGGCTGGGGAAACTAGCCCAGCAAGACCAGGTAAAAGGGGGCCCAAGCTGGCAGAATAATCTGATTCAGTGATGTCCCAGCACACCAGGTGACATCCCAGGGAGTCCAACCCATCACAAATAGGCCTTAACATATTTCATATTGTCATTTCAAATTTAAATTTTAAGTCAGCACAATTTGTAACAATAAACCTGTATTTATTTATTTTTTAAATCTGATTTTTAATTAAAAAAAAAATTGAGTTTTATCCATCCTGCCATCAACCATGCTATATGTTGTAACCTTTCCAGAATTGAGTTTTTAGATTTATGTCAAGGGTGGCCAGAACATTGGATAGATATCCTTTGGTGAGGAATGATTTGTATGTTTTTTAAGATCAAAACTGAAAAAAATAAACATACTAGACTTCTAAGCGTTGTGTAGCTGCTACACAACAGAAAGACATTAATATTTTTTCCCCAAATGATGGGCAGTATATTACAATTAAACACTGTTCTCAATTAATACTTCACCTCCTCTTCCTCCTGAAGTCTTCTCATGGCCTCTTCCTTTTCCTTCTTGAGTCTGAAGTCCTCTTGAGCCTTTTCTTCTCTCAGCAACCATTCCTCATGTAGTTTTTGCCTACCAATAAAATCAGATGCTACTTAGCAAGAGAAGTCCAGTGTTCACCAGAAATTTGTAGACATACTTTTGTTTATATTTCAGATCCCACGGTTGCAGGCTTATTAAACATAGTTATAACTACTTAACACAGCAAGATATTACAATTCTTTTTCCGTAACATTACATTTCCGCCAAAAGGTGCTTATTCATGTTCTTTTGATACCAAAGTGCCATTTTGATTTTGGAAAAATGTAGAATTGAACAGAGTTTTAGAGAGTTATACTTCCGTTTTTATTCTGTTGCCAGATTACGAGTTTCTTGGGATATGGTTCCAAACAGATCAACATTAATTCTGGACAGGACTAGAACTGATATGTTCAGCCATATGTTTGCAGACTATAATAGTCAGCCATATGTTTGTTGGTTATCTTTGGAGCTAAAACCAGGCAAAATACACCAATTTAAATTTTCCAATTTAGTGATTTTTGGATAAATTGTTGCATACGTTATGGATACAAGGAAGCCCAGTTTATCTGAAATTGCTGAGCACGGGAAACTCAGTTGGATCCAGTTAATTTTTCAGAAAAATTTGACTGTACACTATATAATTTGGATAAAAATAGATTTTGATTTACAAAATATAATTGAGAGATTTCAACATGAAATTAAATAAAAGACTAAACGACAATTTTTCAACTGCAGATATTATTTTAAACTCTAGATTATTTACCTTTCAGCCTCAAGTTGTTTTTCCTCTTCTTCCAGTTCCTCCTCTTCAGACAGTGGTTCACTTTTTTCTGTGATTTCTGAGGAAAAAGTAACATATCCCTGTACATATAGCTAAATATAGCTTTTCTTCTGGGCTTCACCACTATATATAACAGAAATGCTATAATATAAACCTTCAAACTAGGGCTACATTAGTTTTGTTTTTTTTAATTAGTAAACATCAAAAATGCCATTTCTTCACAGATGTTCATGTGTTAGTGTACATGCTTTCCTTTACTCTTGTAGATTTAAATTTACAATTCATTTAAAAATCTTTAAGAACCTTCAAAAATATTTAGTACACATTGTTTTAAGTCATCTGACACTGTATGTGGGTAATAATACACTACATGCTCAGATCGCCTAAAGGAAATTTCTATTTTATAAATCTCATTCTTCTGGAGCATTATTAAAATTGTGTCTTCTGGTCCTTCAGATACTGTGGCTCACATTTTAATGTTACTTTCCTTTTCTTTATGACAAGAAAACATTACTGGTACAGCCTTATAAAGTAGCAACAAAAAAGATTTATCTATTACCTGAATCTCTTAATTTGGCAAGTGCTTGTCTCTTTTTCTTTCGTTTTTCTTTCTTCAGAATAGCTTTGTATTTTTTATGGCTAAAGAGGGTAAAGTACATCACTTGTATTATGAAAGGTCATCAGCACATTTTTGTTGCATAGTTAAAAATTTCAAGTTTGTCATCAACACAGAAGTCATAAAATCAAATATACTAAATAACACCAAATATTCACAGAAGCAGTATTTCTATACAAGTTTCAGACATTAGTTTAAATTAAAGCACCAAAACTTGTCATTAGAACTCTGTCTGGCCAGTAGTAATAATTAAGGCTACATTTTAGTCACAGTATTTTAGTAAAAGTCATGGACAGGTCACATGCAGTAAACAAAAATTCACAGCCCCTGACTTGTACTGTAGATCCCTGATTAAATCTTTAAATATACTGTTTTAAATTTTCCAATTTAGTCATTTTGGATAAATTGTTGCATATGTTATGGATACAAGAAAGGATTAAATATTGGAGGGGAGCACTCAGTGGTGCGGGGGGTGGGGGAACACAGGGGCACCCACAGGTCCTCAGAGGGGGAGGGGGACTGGGACCTGCACTGGTGCTAGGGGAAAGTGGGGGTTGGCAGGGCTGGCAGGCTCCCTACCCAGCTCTGCGCTGCACCGGAAGTGGCAACATCCCACAGCTGCTAGGGAGACGTGTGGTCACGTAGTTCTGCATGCTGCCTCCTTCCCAAACACTGGCTCCGCAGCTCCCATTGGCTGAGAACCATAGCTAATCGGAACCATAGCCAGTGGGAGTTGTGGAGGTGGCGTGTGTAGATGGAGGCAGTGCACACAGTCCTCTGACTGCGCCTCCCCCTAGGAGCCAAAGGATGTTGCTGCTTCTGGGGAATCCCCCAGAGGTAAGCGCTGCCCAGGGCCCTCACCCCTCCTGTGCCCCAAATCCCAGTCCCCAACCCAAACTTCTGCTGGTGGTGGTGAGGGGAGGGGCAGTAACCTAAGACTACCCCAGCAGCGGCCTGCCCCTACAGAAGTCACAGAGATCACAGAATCTGTGACAAACTCGCAGCCTTTATAATAATCATAGTTGGGCTAAAAAAAATGAGCACCTCAAGCTCTCTGCTGCTTTTGACATGATAATGCTGATCGCACACACTTTATCACATTCTTTTTTGGCTTATGACATGGGGGAGATGAGGCTGGCACTGACAGTTTTTGACTCCACCTTCTTCCCCTTATTTTCACATCTCCCAGATTATTCCTCAGGCATCTCTTATGGTAGGTCCTCTTCTTCCTCTCTTCTGTTGTCTGTGGGGCCCTTAACACTCTGTACTTGCCCTCTTCCCCCTCTAAATATTGTCTAGGTGTATAAATACTACAGATAATTCTCAGAGCTACCTTTCCAATTCTAATTTCTAGCCAATAGTACATCTCAGTCTGCCTCTGACAGCTCTGCATCAATGTAGCTCTCCATCAAGGTAAATTTGCTGCAGCCAAAACTGAACTCATGATAACCTTTTTCTGAAAGCCTCCCCCCTTCTACAATTTCCTGCCACTGTTACCACTATCTCCAGCCCTGCTCTCATTCAGGCCTGCAATGGGGCCTTGTGGAGAGAGAGAAAAAATCATCTTTGACTTCTAGTATTAGAGGAGTAGCCGTGTTCGTCTGGATCTGTCAAAGCAGCAAAGACTCTTGTGGCACCTTATAGACTAACAGACGTTTTGGAGCATGAGCTTTTGGTAAGATGGTCTGGAACTACATGCTTCTACACGAAAGCTCATGCTCCAAAACGTCTGTTAGTCTACAACGTGCCACAGGATTCCTTGCTATCTTTGACTTCTGTCTTTCTTGCCCCAAATATTCAGGCAGGATCCCGAAGTGTTGCTGCTGCTTCATCCCTCATAACACATCTGCGGGGGGAGGGGCGCTAACTGCACGACACAGACGAGACAGGCGCAGAGCGTCGTGTTTATGTTGCTGCCGACCCTGCCGGCGGGGGGCGACTCCCAGGCCACGGTTGTTGCTAACGGCAGCGCGGGGGGTGGGATCTCCCGCCGGCATCGGGGAGCGGCCCCCTGTGGCGCCAGCGTCAGGCAGGGAGAGGGGGCGTCACAGCAGCGCGCCCAGACTCACCCCAACTTTTCCGGAGCCGCCGCGGGGAGCAACATGGAAGCCGCCATGTTGTGTAGGGACGAGGGATGTCACGTGATACGAAATCGGAAGAGGATAAAGCGGCGCCTTCCTTCCGTTTCCCGGGGTCGGGCGGAAGCAGGGACTGGTGAGGAAAGTGACGCACGCACAGAGACAGACGTGCGCATGCGGAGGGGTAGCCTTGGTTCCATACGCACGCTGGGTCGCGAGCTGCGGGGCGCCTGGGCGGCGGGCTGGGGCGGAGCTGTGCTGTGCTGGCGCGCGCTCCTCTTTCCTCGGGGACCCATAAGCTGCTCGGCGTGTCACAAAGGGCCAGAAATACCCCTGGGGAGCGGGTGGCCGTGCGGGCACAGGCCGGTCTGAAGGGCTGTGAGGTCATGGCACATCATGGCCACTGGCCCTCACCCTTCTCTTTGCCCAGACTGTTGGCTCCCTGCAGTCACGCGTGCCCGCTCCTCCGCCCCGTCCCGTACGCGCAGGCAGCGCTGGAGCAAGCCGGGAGGTGGCAGCTGCTGGTGCCCTGACTCATGGGCTGGGGGGCTCCGCTTTGTAGATTCTTAGACTCTAGGACTGGAAGGGACCTCGAGAGGTCATCGAGTCCAGTCCCCTGCCCTCATGGTAGGACGAAATACTGTCTAGACCATCCCTGATAGACATTTATCTAACCTACTCTTAAATATCTCCAGAGATGGAGATTCCACAACCTCCCTAGGCAATTTATTCCAGTGTTTAATGACCCTGACACTTAGGAACTTTTTCCTAATGTCCAACCTAAATCTCCCTTGCTGCAGTTTAAAACCATTGCTGCGTGTTCTATGATTAGAGGCTAAGGTAACAATTTTCTCCCTCCTCTGATGATACCCTTTAGATACCTGAAAATGCTATCATGTCCCTCTCAGTCTTCTCTTTTCCAGACTACAAACCCAATTTCAGCGCTTCCTTTGTAGGTCATAGTTTCAAGACCTTTAATCATTCTTGTTGCTCTTCTCTGGACCTTGTCCAGTTCTCCACATCTTTCTTGAAAATGCAGTGCCCGAAGGACAGTACTCCGTTGAGGCCTAACAGCACAGAGTAGAGCGGAGAAGAATGACTTCTCGTATTTGTTACAACACACCTGTTAATTGCATCCCAATCACGTTTGCTTTTGCAACAGTGTCACACTGTTACTCAATTTGTTGTGGTCACTAGATCTCTTATGCCATATCCTTCCTAGTCAGTCTTTCCGGTCTGTATGTGTGAAACTGATTGTTCTTTCTTAAGTGGGCACAGGATTTGGGGGGGGGCAGCAATTTGCGGGGGGGGGTCCTTCCGCGCTCCGGGTCTTTGGCGGCAATTCTGCAGCAGGTCCTTCACTCAATCCGGGACTCGCTGCTGAAGTGCCCCGAAGACTGGGAGCGTGGAAGGATCCCCCGCTGCCAAATTGTTGCTGACCGGGAGCGCTGAAGGACCCCAGCTTAGGGCGCCAAAAACCCTGGCGCCACTCCGGGGCCAGGGCCGAGGTGCGGAAAACAGGCCGAGCTAAGGGCAGTGCGCTGCAGCCATTGTTGTGTCGACAGAAGGTGACTTGTTTGTGCCCAGCGCCTGTGGCTGCATATTTTGCACAGCATGAGCTCAAAACTCTGTGTGTGTGATGGGGGCACTGGGGTCTCTGTCCAGATTACTGCCTTGCATCTGTGCGTGGCTGAATTCTGGTCATTGTCTACTCAGTGTGTACTTCCCGCTTCAGTGCCTGGCTATACCTGGTGGTGGTTCTTGCCGGTGCTAACAACTCTTACCCCACATTCTCTCACACACACAAGAGGAGGGTTTCCACACCCAGAACATTTCCAGCAGGGCATCCTCTCTGTCCAAAATATCTCAGAGGAATTCTGTAGTGCTGGACAGGTGTGCTCTGTACAGAATGGCAGACACTGCATTTGAAGTGGCTCTCCAGGTTAGGGGGGAAAGAGGTGACATTTATTGGTAAGACAGTCTGGAACTACATGCTTCTACACAAGTCTGAGTGCAGGATCTGGGCATGTGCAGGAAATCCAGAGCTTGGAATGGAGCCTGGTCAGGATGCTTGAAAGCTTCTATGGCTGCTGCATTTTTCCTCCTTGGAATGGATGGTTTATACTGAGGTTGTGGTTTTCTAAATATTAGCTAAATAGCATTGAAAGAAAGGAGGCAAAGCAAGAGATGCTGCCTGTGTGTGTGTTTTGTTATAATTATGGCACTAGCTACACCTTTGTCCCTTTTTGCATTGCTGAGAGCACCCACCTCAAGTCTTGTCTCTTGTCCTTATCTCTTTTGGGGTGGAATCTTCTTAAACAGTTGGACCAGGACCCAGATACAGACTGCTCTGTGTACACCAATAACATATTGCTCTGCAGGTCTGACTGGGTTTTGGTCACCTGCATTTCCTCCCTTCAGGAAACTTTGACTAGTAATGTAGACCTGCAGCATTCTTTAAAAAAAAAATAGTAGTTAGAATAAGGCAGGGGTAGGCAACCTATGGCATGTATGCCAAAGGCGGCACTAGAGCTGATTTTCAGTGGCACTCACACTGCACGGGTCCTGGCCACCGATCTGGGGGGCTCTTCATTTTAATTTTAAATGAAGCTTCTTAAACATTTTAAAAACCTTATTTACTTTACGTACAGCAATAGTTTATATATTATAGACTTATAGAAAGAGACCTTCTAAAAACATTAAAATGTATGACTGGCACGTGAAACCTTAAATTAGAGTGAATTAATGAAGACTCGGCACGCCACTTCTGAAAGGTTGCCGACCCCTGGAATAAGGCATTAGAGAAGGGAAAAAGGTATTTTAAAACAACAGTTTCCTTGTGTATTTAGTTTAATCTATCTGTTAAGTTACAGGAACAGAATAGAACCAATTTACAAGTCCAGATCTTCTGGCGAAGCACCTGGTCCCCAGTCAGCATACCCTACTGTTCTTCACCCCTGCTTGACTGAGGGTGTCTCATTCTGGTTCTCTTTGCACATTGTTTAAACTTTTTTTGTTCTCTCAGTCAGCAGGAACATTCAGCAGGACCTATCCATGACAGCTGTTCCAGTTTTGAGCAGTTAGGCCCATCTGGTCTCAATGAATTGTAACCATTGGCCTGATTGCCTCATCCCTGTGGATTAGGATGCTGAAACTCTCTGAGATCCCCTTTGTTACTCTGACACAGGGATGGCCAATCTGAGCCTGAGAAGGAGCCAGAATTTACCAATGTGTACATTGCCAAAGAGCCACAGTAATATATCAGCAGCCCTGCTGATCAGCGCCTCCCCACGCCTCCAGATCAGCTGTTTTATGGCATGCAGGAGGCTCTGGGGAGAGGGGGAGGAGCGAGGGGGTGGGAAGGGATGGAGTGGGGGCAGGGCCTGTGGCAGAGCCAGGGGTTGAGCAGTGAGCACCCTCCACCCAGCACATTGGATAGTTGGCGCTGGTAGCTTCAGCCCTGGAGTCGGTG
Organism: Chelonoidis abingdonii; assembly: GCF_003597395.2. Taxonomy (NCBI): domain Eukaryota; kingdom Metazoa; phylum Chordata; order Testudines; family Testudinidae; genus Chelonoidis; species Chelonoidis abingdonii. The sequence continues at coordinate 231,831,054 of NC_133769.1, forward strand.
CCTATACAAGGAGCCGCATATTAACTTCTGAAGAGCCGCATGTGGCTCTGGAGCCACAGGATGGCCACCCCTGCTCTAACCATCTTAGAACTTAAGCACATTTATCATCCTTGCAATTGATACAGGTACTAGTAGTCATAGTTACTCACATGTGTATACAGGGTCTACACACAATGCAATCCTTCTTGGTGCTTCTAGGATCACAATACTATGCTATCCACTATTTTCTTTGTCACAGTTCAGGGCAGCTGCACTTGTATTTCTCCCTCTTCCCACCCCCCACTCCACCCCCGGTCCAGCAAGAGCACTCACTTTAGGCTCCTGGCTCCTCAGCTGTCAACTTTCTTGAGTGGAGACCTGTGTTTCTCCCTCCTGACCATGGGTTTTTCCAGGCTGCACAGTTCCTACCTGCACTGTGATATTTCCAGCAAGACCCTGCCTAAACAGACTAACATCTGTGCTTCGCTTTCTCTTTGAAGGCTATCAACAGTTGTAATTGCAAGCAGTTACATGTTACCATACAGCTATCTCTAAACCACATTTATTCTTAAAGTGAAATAATTACAGAGAAAACCTATTGCAAACAATAAAAGAACCTACACACATGCTAAAAAGCTTGCCAGAGATCACCCCAACTCCAACCTCAGGCTCTGGTAGGCACCAGTCCTCAAAACCCACAGCTCGGTTTTCCCTATGGTTACAAGTTCGTAACTGTCTCAAAACTAGAACTATCATGAATAGTTCAGCCTTTCCTTTGTATAGCCTGGGCCTTTGATCTTGGCCACCAGGAACAGGTAATCAGCAGACAGTGATCCTCTCATCAGGACTGAATTATAATCTAAATTTCTAAAGTTATGCAAAGTAGCCACCTGCCATATACAACAATGAGGTATTTTGCTACACATTTGGTGAGTGGATACTCATTGTGTACCTTTCATTAGTAAACATTTTAGATTTTAGTGTGTCTTTAAAAAAAAAAAAAAAAAAGCAAGCAAGCAACCAACAGCATCCAGCATCTTTGTTGTTCTGTTCTCCCAAACAGAATCTAAACACAGCTAAATCTAAATAATGTTTGTTGCTCATTAGATGCAGCAGATGGCAGTAGTGTGCTTTTGAGAACTAATCAACTCCATAGACTCTCAGAAAAGACCTAATGCAGTATATTTCTCAATTCTGGTATCTCCTGTTTAGTTATTGAGTTACAGTTAGGCTGACCAGACAGCAAGTGTGAAAAATCGGGACGGAGTAGGGGGCAATAGGAGCCTATATAAGAAAAAGACCCAAAAATCAGGACTGTTCCTATAAAATCGAGACATCTGGTCACCCTCATTACAATAGTATTCAGTATGATAAGTCTCTTAACTGAAATCCCTCAACAAGACACTATCAGGCATAGTTGCGAACCATTCTCCTTTGCACAGTTCATAAGGCAATATTGCAGATTTCCTCCTCCATTCCTTTCAGTGGTGAATTTCAGCATCCATTAGTTTATCATGATCACCCACTATAATCTTGGGGAAGAATCACTCTTAACACTTCATAACATACTTAGCTGGTTAAAAAGATGATATTCTGCACAGTGCTCTGCATGTATATTATTTTATTGGGAAAAATATTATAATGTAACTTTTGCCCACGAAAAACAAGTAACTGATTAGTCTCAAGTAGCTAGCACTAAGGACAACCGCCTAGTGAAAAAGCAGTTATCCATCCTTGCAGTGTCTGTACAATTACATTTATAGTTTAGTCTCATTTCACCATTTAGTTTACCCTCTTCTGTGTTTATTTATCTATCTATATTCTATCCTTCGTGTTAAATACTCCCCAAAACTCATTCCATACAATCCAAATAATATGGTGACATTGAAGTATTTATTGGTGCAAAAATGGACAAATATAACTTGTAGGTCAGCATGTTCCATTCATGTAGCTAAAATAATCAAGCTTTCCAATCACTAAGAATTCATCATCCATATTTTACAGAGCATAGGTTCCATTGTACATAGTTTGTTTTAGCAGCAAGCTTCCAGTAGTCTGCAGAAGTCACCTCTCCAGCTTACTTAAAGATTCAGACTCAAAAGTATATTTCTAGGGATAATTCTTTTACATTGTCTTCCGTAAAAAGTAACTCTACCCTTTCTTCCTCTACCAACACTCCACAGCTCCAAAGTTGCAACAGTAAATACACATGAACATTTTTTTGCCATGCTGTAATGCATTCCAGATCCATAGTATACATAAGCATATGACATTGTTCCTTGTAGCTAGCATCCATGGCAAAAAAAAAAAGGTTAATAGAGACAAATATTTAAAGGTTTATCCTTATTTGTTAGTAACAGCTTGATGTAACTGGTTGATACAGGTTGTTACTGTATTTCAGAGATTATGTTGCCTTCTGTGTGGACGCCTATATTTACTCAGGAATTTGTTAAATATAGCAAAATATTCTTCTGCAATATAAGTGTATTGTAACAAACATTCTAGTCTGCTTCAAATTCTGTTTTGGTTCTTTTTCCATAGTAATCACTGTGGTATCTGATATTTATGATACAACATTTTAATATGTCACTTCACAGAACTGATTTTGAATGTGGTTAAGGTGTTCTCCCATGACAAATGAGATAATGTTGATTTAAATACTGCTTTATATAGTAGTGCTAAACAATGGCCCTTCAGAGATTACTGTTCTGTTCATCCAATGATTATGCACTATAGAAATGTTGATTAAAATTCAAGCTATCATGCTATAAGATTTTGTTGTGTCTATGTATGGTATATACAAAAGAGTAACATACAACGTAGATTTCAGCACCATTGATTATACTGTATAGTGCAAAATAACAGAGTAGGGAAATGTTTTAGTCAAAATCATATTTCATTTTCACAACATGTTCTATTATAAATTTGTGCATGAATACCAATACAGATAGTGTCACATACTACCTCTGAACAATGTAGTAGAGAAATCACCTATCGGGGCACACATTTATGATTTGGCCCACGTGAACTGGTATATACAGAATTGCACTTTTGTGTTCACATTCCCAAAGCCCTGTGTCTCTACATTTTATTTGTACAAATACATTTTGAAATAGGCCTCAGGCATATTTGAGGACATCTGGGATAAAATCCTGGTTCTACTAAAGTCAGTGGAAGTTTTGCCATTAACTTCAGTAAAGCCAGGATCTTACTCCTGCTGTAGCCATGAGACTTGTCATTTTTTTTTAGTTGGGGAAAGTGGGATGGGGAGGATAGATGAGAAATGAAATCTGGGTAAATAGTGTGACTTTTGTTGACTTAGAAAATACATTTTTATTTGCCATGTTTGTACCCCTTTTGATTTGCTTTGGCGGTTCATATGAATATTCCTGAAACATAGATTTCAGATTAGAGATCAGCCATTTTCACTAAGTGTGACGGGGAAAAGAAGATGAGCAGCTTCAGCAAATGTACAGGAAGTTACTACCCCACTTTTTTTTTCATCCTTAGTGCTAGTCCCATTGAGGCCAGTCCTTAATGCTGCTCTTTTTCACAGCAGAGTGCAGATTTCAAGCGAACATGTGGTAATTTCTCACTACAGAATTTATTTGTTGAAAAATATATTAAAAATAAATCATAAATTAATTGAAAATGGGTCACTCCTTCCTTCATTTGCAGATACAATGGATATAGAGCTGCTTAAATAGATGCAGATGTGAATGACAGATATCACTCAAACTGCGCACTTCTACGAGCACAAAGAAAAGATACAGGGTATGTTTAATTACATTTCCATTAATATGATAGTCACTATGGGTCCAATCCAGCTTCTGTCTGAATAATGGGAGTTTTTCATTGAATTTAATAGGAGTTGGATTGAGCCCTATATCATCCAACATTGATCTATCACTTGGGGACCCCATGTTCACTTGGAATCTGATCCTGCACGTTTCTGAGTACTTCAAGAGGTGCTGAGTGCCCTATGATCCCACTGAACTCCGTGGGAACTGCTAGGCACCTTATAGGGTTAGGTCCATACTGCCTGTAGTTACATTTCCGTGAGTGATTAAATGCTGATAGTAGCACATTGATACTTTGCACGTAAGAGTTAATTTTTAGTCCCGAGTGGTAGTGATTAACTTTCTCAGAAACAAGTTAGTTGGTCTAACAGAAAAAACAGGATTAAGCACAGCTATGGCTGTTAATTAACTTATATGACAGCTATCAATAAAGAGAGAAGGTGGGGTGAGGTAATATCTTTTATTGGACCAACTTCTGTTGGTGAGAGAGACTAAAAGCTTGTCTCTGTCACCAACAGAAGCTGATCTATTCAAAGATATTACCTCACCCACTTTAGTCTCAGGATATGAGAGAAACAACATGGCTACAACAGCACTACACACAGGTATCAATAAATACTTGTTTCTTGGGACTTTCCATTTCAAAGACATTTAAATGTGGGGAGGAAGCAGAATAGTACCTTGCTAAATCTACAGGCAAGTCTTATCTTACGCGGGGGTTCTGTTCTGCGGTTATCGCGTAAAGTGAAAACCACGTATACTCAAAATTATATCCCCAAGCCCTCTAAACCCCACCTGTAGCTCCGGCAGTTGGGCCAGGGTGGCATTTAAAGGGCTCCTCCAGGCTCCCTGCTGCAGTGGGGAGCCCGATGGAGCCCTTTAAATCCCACCCGGAGCTTTGGCAGCCGGGCTGGGGCTGGCATTTAAAGGGCCCGGAGCTCCACGGTGGCTGGAAACTTGGGCCCTTTAGTTCACCCAGGGGCTACCAGCCACCTCTGCAGCTGGGAGCCTCCTAGGTGATTTAAGGGCCCTGGCACTCCCAGCCACAGCTGGTGCCCCAGGACCTTTAAATCTTGAGGCCACGCCTCTTCTGCTTGAGGCCACACCCCCCGACTCCAGCCATACAGCGTAAAGTTGAAATCGTGCATGTTAAATGCGCATAAGTTGCAACAGACCTGTACATTTAAATGTGGGGAGGAAGCAGAATAGTACCTTGCTAAATCTACTTTGTCACAGGAGATAATTGCAAATCAGAGTCATGTACCTACTTGAATGAATATCTCAGCCTTGCCTCGACATGCTTAAAAATAAAAAAGAAGGTATACTTTTATGTATATACTTATAGATTGTATAGATATTTTTGAGGATTCTACTATTTAGAAATATCAGTTATCTTGTATTTTGAATTGGTCAGTCATATTCATTTTTAGAGAGGTTGTGGAATCTCCAGCATTGGAGATTTTTGAGAGCAGGTTAGACAAACACATGTCAGGGTTGGTCTAGATAATACTTAGTCCTGCCATGAGTGCAGGGGACTGGACTAGATGACCTTTCGAGGTCCCTCCCAGTTCTATGATTCGTACTAAATTATTTGCACTAGTTCAATGATATTTCTAAGAAGTTCATCTCTTGTAATTCAAAGATGGCTAAAAAGGATTTTCTCTCGTAAAGTCATTACAAAAGACGAACAGTTTCAAAACTTATGCTGAATTTTCAAAATGTTTTTAGTCGCATCATATGCGCATCTAAAAATGTTATGTGAATGTTCAGACAAATGAACGCTATGTAAACATATGAGTACACACATGTGCTAGCAGATTTACACATCAAACCAGAAGGGAAGAAGAGTGGGTTTGAAAAAGACTTGTACATGCATTTTAATTTCTTGTTGAGAACATAGGAAGGAGAATTACAAAACAGTGGGTGCCTTTTGCAGTTATGGTGATATGCTCAGCTTGTAACATAAAAAGGCATGAACTTGTGATACCCTAAATCTCCTTTTCTAGCATATTTACTGGTATTTCTTAGAGCTGGCTGGATGATGACTGTTCCATTTAGAAGGATTTCAAAATTTGGCTTCATTTGAAATCAGAGGAATTTTTTTTTTCTTGGATTGATCAAAATGTTTTGTTTCAACAAAATCAAAATGTTTCATTTTGATTTCTGCTTTCTAAAACAATTATAAAACATTTGAAAAAAGTAATTTAAAAATGAAAAATCAAAGCATTTTTTCTAACAATATCAAAATAGAACGTTTATAGAGACTATTTTATCAACTTTATAAGTGTAGTATGTCTTTTAAACAGTGCTTCAGTGTGTGTGCGCATGTGTACGTATGTACATATGTGATGGGTTCCAGAAACAAGGAAGACCATCAGAAGGGAGCCTTATTTTTGACAATATCTGATCCTGAGGTATTTGATCCTGATGGTATCTGGGGCACCTTCATGGGATGAGGGTGGGCACCTCTCCCATCCTTTCCGGCTGAAGGGGTTGCTGTTGTGCCTGTTTGGCGTGTAGGATACAGTTTCCTGGCTGTACGTCTTAGGGAGCCGGCTGTCCCACTTTCGAGCATGATCACAGTCCAGACAAATAAAAAGGCAAACAAAGTAATTCTGCAGCCACAAAACAGTTGGGCTCACCTCACTTTTCTCTACATTTGCTGTGAAGGTGGCTGGGTTCCTAACCCCTGCAGTCTGAGAGCCGCAGTCTAAGAGCCCCAATTTGAGCACTCTGGGCTCAAATGAAAAGTGAAGTGAAGATGGTCCCTCAACCTCTCCAGAGCGCTCAGGTGGCAGAGGCTCTTTAGCAACTTTTTGGGTAAGCAGCTGTGCTCTGTGGGGCTAGGGAGCTCTAGCTCTCCTTCCCTCCAAGCAGGGGTATGCACAAACGGGGACAAGCAGGGGCACAGCCCCTCAATAATCTGTGGGGGCACAGAACTCTTCTGGCCTTAGGGCTGCAGCTAGGGTTACCCCATCTGAAATGCAAAAAAACTGGCATCTGTCCGCCCAGCAAGGCAAGCCCGCCACAACCCTAACCCCCAATCACAAGGCAACTCCGCAACCATCCATTCTCCTCACTCACACATGACTCAAACCCCTCTCTCACACATGCACAGTGCACTTGTTTGTTGGTGGGTAGATAGCTGCTGTATTTTCAACAGTTTTGATCTGTTATCCCTTAAACTGCAGAACTGGGAACACTGCAGCATCTTTAGCAGAAACTTTTAACACTAGATATCCCAGTGTACTGTGATAGTAATGCAAATCTTTAGAGCCACATAAAAAAAACCCAGCAGATTAAATTATTTTTCTGACAACTGGCAAATCCATAAAAAACATCCAGTCTGGTCAAATACCAGCCAGGTGGTAACCCTAGCTGTGGCAGGGTCACAGAGCTCCTCCAGCCCCGAGGCCGTGATGGGAGCTTACAGCTCCTTCAGCCCTTGGGTTCTTTGGGGGCACAGCTCTGGCCCCATGGCCTGAGGACCGCTCTCCCTCCCTCCCTCTTTCTGCGCTGTGGCTTCAGGGCCAGAGGAGCTGTCTGACCCTGCCACAGCCAAGTACTTGTGGGTACATTTATTTAGATGGCTCCACAGCGCATGGATTTTCATTGAAATGGTAAGTGTACTGCTGTGTATTTCTATGCATCTGATTTATGTGCATGTGTCAATAGGGTTTAATGTATATGATATGTGGGCACTTAACATGCCCCTCCCAAAGCAGTCAAATTTAAATTTCTGCACATGCCCCTGCTTCTGAGTGCCACCTGCGCTGGGCTGGGATCCTTCCTTTTAAGGAGCCTCCCCTATCCTGGTGCAACAGGCCCCATTGGTGCAACAGGTTGAGGCTGATTGTTCCCAGAGAGCTCTCTAATCCCTTCCTGACCAGGGTGAGAACCTATCCCACCACAGGGGACTGAGTCCTTATTAAGAGACCAGATTGGGATTGGGATTTGGAACGAACATCTCAGGCTACTGAAAGACCAGAATTAACAATTGACAGAACAATTAGAATTTGCTGAGAAGCTGAAATCCTTCCATCCAGAATGAAGCTTATGGAGCATGGACAGTGCTCTGATACTATAGACATGATAGAGAATCCAAAATGTAACAAGAAAAGAAACCTGAGGCAGAAAGGCATGTGGAGCTCAGAGTCCAGCAAACATAGTACATTAAGCTGCACAATCTCTGACAATCAAGACAATGCCTAGCATATGGGAAAAGGTGCAAGACATTAAGTTAATTACATCACTTTGAAAGAGTTTTCAAGCACCAACACTGTATGCACTAAGAGAATGGTGACCGCACCACTAGCTTCTTTTTAGGAGCAGTGGATGTTGTTGCAGTAGAAAACAACCAAACTGTCAATCTGAAAGCAAATGGGACATTCATTACTTTTTAAGTTGGCCACTGGTGCACAAAAGAATGTGTTGCCAGAAACAGTGATAAAAGCACTAAAAAAAAGCCACAGATAATGGAGTGTAAATGGGTGAAACTCCAGGCTTACAGCTGTGACTGTATTACCACTAGAGGTATATGTGAACTAAATGTATGGGTAAATAACAAATTAGAAAAGATGTAATTTGTAACAGTACCAGGGAAAACAGCACCCATTGTTCCATTAAAAATGTGTCAAGCCCTTGGTGTCATCAGGAGGGTGCGTTCACTGGATGCCAAAGCAGTTGAAGAAGAGTGTGAGGATGTCTTCCATGCGTTAGAGAAGCTCTCACCAGAGTACAGAATAGAGCTGAAAGAGCTCATGCACCCTACATTCAGCCTCAGGCAGAAACTAAAAGATACATCAGATAGGCTCATTACTCTAGGAATCATAATATGAATAGAAAATCAACAGAAAGGGTACACTTGTTTGTCATTCTGAAAAAAGACTGAGCCCTTCACTTTGGTATAGACCCAAAATATTTAAATATGTAAAAGGGAACATTTTCCACTACGTGCAACAGAAGACATTTTTGGGGAGATGGCTGATGCCAGATATTTTTCAGTTGGAGGCATCAGCAGGATTCTGGCAGGTACCCTTACAAAAACAGGACACATTTATGCACATTCAACATCCATATTAGGAGACACTGTTTCCACAGACTGCCATTTGGGTTGTGTTCTACACTCATGATGTTTCACTGGAAAATACAGCAAATTTTTCATGGTGTAGAAGGAGCTAAGGTTTACATAGATAATTGTTTTGATGTAGGGGGAAGGGGAAGAGAACAATAGATGAGCATGAACAGAGGCTCTAAGCAACCTTGGAAAGAACCAGAGTTTCTGGGATAAAGATAACTGAAATATACATACCATGTAATGGAAATAGCATATCTGGAAGAGAAGAGAGCACAGCAAAGTGAACAGGTAAGGAGGGGCGACTCTAGCTTTTTTGCCACCCCAAGCATGGCAGTCAGGCAGTCTTTTGGCAGCGTGCCTGTGGGAGGTACCCTGTCCTGCAGATTCGGCAGTTTGCCAGCGGGAGGTCCGCCGGTCCCGTGGCTTCGGCATACCTGCCGCCAAATTGCCACTGAATCCGCAGGACCGGTGGACCTCCCACAGGCAAGCTGCCAAAGGTTGTCTGCCACCCTCACAGGTACTGGCAGGGAGCCCCCTGTGGCTTGCCACCTCAGGCATGCCCTTGGAGTGCTAATGCCTGGAGCCGCCGCTGACAGTACGGATGAGGCCATAGCCAACATGCCTGCCCAAATAGCCCAGGAAAAAGTACAACAATTTCTTGGAATGGTGAACTAATAGTTCAGAACTATATAGGGAAATTTGTACCTCATCTAGTTGCCTGAACCAGCAGCCTGAAAATACTCCTGTGCAAAGATGTCCAATGAACATGGGATGCAAATCTTAAATAAGGATTTTGAGAAACTGAAGAAGTGAATTAAAGAAGTTCCACATCTGAGGAACAGTGAGAGTACGCACAAAAGTAAGTTATCCACAAATGACTTCAAGGAGAATAGGTGCAATACTCTTACAGTAGTACCGTAGAACCTCAGAGGGCTGGTCTTCACTACAGGGGAAAATCGATCTTAGATACGCAATTTCAGCTACGTGAATAACGTATCTGAAGTCAAAGTATCTAAGATCGAATTATTCACCATCCTCATGGCGCGAGATCGATGTCCACGACTCCCCCTGTCGATTCCGCAACTCCGCGTGGCTTGGTGGAGTTCCGGAATCGATATAAGCGTGTTCAGGGATCGATATATCGCGTTTAAATGAGACGCGATATATCGATCCCCGAGCAATCGATTGGTACCCGCCGATACGGCGGGTAGTGAAGACGTAGCCAGAGTTATGAATGCCAGAGTTACAAACTGACCAGTTAGCCACATGCCTCATTTGGAAGTGGAAGTATGCCATCAGGCAGCAGCAGAGGAAACAAAAAAAGAAAATACAGTACAGTACTGTGTTAAACAAAAAAAATAAAATAAAGGGAAAGTAGCATTTTTCCTCTGCATACTAAAATTTCAAAGCTGTACTAAGTCTATATTCAGTTGTAAACTTTTGAAAAAACCATAATATTTTGTTCAGAGTTACAAACATTTCAAAGTTACATACAACCTACATTTCCAAGCTGTTTATAACTCTGAGATTGTACTGTGTAGTCAAAGCTGGAGACCAGTGGCTTGTGTCACAGGCACTAATAAAAACTAAGTGTCAGTATGTTCAAATAGAGAAGGTGGCTTTGATCTTAGGTAATGGATCTAAAAAGTTTCATGTCTTTATTTATAGGAGGCCTGCGTTAGCTGAAATTGACCATTCTCCACTGTAACGATGCTGTGTCACTTCTGAGAGTATCAATTCAGGACAAATTGCTTAGAGCAGGGTAGTTACAGCCTGAGGCTGGAGTTCCTTTGCACACCAAGGCAAACCAAACCAGCCAAATAGAGAAGACTTCAGTTTTACCCCTAGCTGGCTATCCAGAAGTCATACAAGCAATTCCTGTAGATACTGGGAAGCTGGAGTATCACCACCAGTGCCTCCAGTTATGGGGACGAATGGTTATGAAAACCAATACCCCAGTAAAAGAAAAAAGGTTCTCCCATTCCCAAAGGACCAAGCCCAGACCCAGGTCAATATACAAGGCGGATCTTACCCACAAATCACGCTGTTCCCAATCCTTTAGAATCTAAAATTGAAAGGTTTATTCATAAAAGAAAGAAATATAGATGAGAGCTAGAATTGGTTAAATGGAATCAATTACATACAGTAATGGCAAAGTTCTTGGTTCAGGCTTGTAGCAGTGATTGAATAAACTGCAGGCACAAATCAAGTCTCTGGAGTATATCCACAGCTGGGATGGGTCATTCAGTCCTTTGTTCAGAGCTTCAGTTTGTAGCAAGGTTTCTCCAGAGGTCAGAAGCAGGATTAAAGACAAGATGGAGGGGTTTTCAGGGCCTTTTATATTCTCTGCCCATGGAAGGACCCCTCTTTGTTCTTACTGTGGAAAATCACAGCAGCAAGATGGAGCTTGGAGTCACATGGGCAAGTCACATGTCTATGCATGACTCAGTTTGCAGGCCCATGCCATTGTTTACATGTTAGTTTGAACATTCCCAGGAAAGCTCAGATGTGGATTGGCATCTCCCAAAGTCCATTGTCAGTTAAGTATTTCTTGATTGGGCACTTACTGAGAATAATCCCTTCTCAAGAGCTGACCAAATGCTTTACTGAGGCTACTTAGAATGAAAACATATTGAGATACAAGTACATAGCCAATATTCACAACTTCAACTACAAAAATGATAGCATAATCATACCCAGCAAATCATAACCTTTCCATAGACACCTCACACAACAACCTTTGTACAATATTTGCAGCAAATCTGTAACAGTGGTTGCAACAATGATCTATACGGTCACAGGTTATGTCAGTAACGTCACACCCACTTATTGCTGTTGCCAAAAAGGACTTGCAAACATCCCTCTGGGAATACAGAGATTTATTTTTCAACCACAGATATATGATTTTCAAACTGAATACAAACCTCAAAGAGATTGGGTGGTTGCAGACACACGCTGTAAAGCATTTGACAAAAATGCAGTGAAGCAAGGTCCAGAACTAGGGTTAGTATATGTCAACCTTATTTTAAAAAAACACCACCCCTTTGTCTGGACTCAGATGAATTATAAACTGTGATTGCCAGAGCTACTGCTCAGGATGAGACCCTGCAGAAAGTCACTGTTTTAATAGGGTGGTGGGGGCAGCCTATTCCCACCCCCTCTTTATCAGTTTAAGAGGATGTTGTCAGTATTAGATGGGATTTTATTTAAAGGTGATTCATAAGGTGTTGCAGAAAAATATGTTAAAAAGGGTACATGAAGGTCATTTCATGATTCAAAAATCTAAGAGAACATCAAAAACATTTTATACTGGCCTCAAATGAGCAGTGACACGGGGGAAGCAGTTATGGCTTACTGCATATGTCTAAAATACATGGCAAGTCAAATAAGAGCTCATGTTGGTGGCACAGGAAAAATGGACCCCTTGGGAAAAAAGTAGTCCAGTGTTGTTGTGCTGTTTTGTTGGTTGGTTGGTTGTTAGTTTTTTCCAGCCAAAAAAAAAAAAAAAAAGTACTTGTTCTGGACTGTTTATTCACCCTTCCCTGAAATAGCTTTCCTAGAAAATATTGTAACTAAACAGGTGATTGTACGGATCAAATCTGTTTTTGCTAGACAAGATATACCTGGCATAGTAATGTCTGTCAGGGAGCCACAGTTTCGTGGACATGAGTTTCAGCAGTTTGCAGTGAAGTACAGGCTTGGACATGTAACTGATAGTTCCCATTATTCCCAGTCCAATTGGTTGATGGAAAATGGTGTCAAAATAATAAAGCATCTACTGAAAAGGGATGCAGAGTCAGAGTCTGACCCATATTTAACACTGTTTAATTACAGAATGGGAACCAATAAAGCATGGGCTGTCATCTGCTGACATTTTGTTCAACGGAAGTCTGAAAACAAGAATGCCTGATGTCAGAGTCACTGGAGACTTGCAAATGTATAAACAGACAGATAAGGCAAAACAAAAAAATCAGTCTGATTTGTGGTCCTGGAAGCTGCCACCACTTCATGAAAATGATGCTGGGCATCTCTGTGATGGGAAACTGTTAAATAAATGTGCTTGCTTGCTTGCTTAGAAAGGGCTGTGTAGTAACTTATAATGTGTGGCAGTTACAGCTCTTGTGCCTTGGGAAAGAAAGGAACACATAGACGCTGGCCTATTTAGGGTGTCTGATTTGCTGAAGATATCACAATGTAGGCAGGAAAATGTGCAGCCTGGAAAAAAGATCTGGTCAGGAGGGTGACAGTCTGTAACCTCATACTCACCCCTTTCACAGGACTGTGATAAATTTTGTACACATTTTGCCTTGTGAGGTATCATTTGAAAACTCATAATTTTCTGATCATTATTGTCTTGGTGAAATATGTTTGGCAACACTGAATGTAAAGCTATAAGATTACTCCATATGGTATTACTAAGATATGTTCCATGTCTGAGGAGAGCAGCCATAAACAAGCTTGTCAGAGACAAAGCTAGCCAACGCCTAAGCCAGGTGCCAACAAAATCAAATGGACCATCACCTGATTAAGTGGTTATTCTTTGGCAGGAAAGAGGATGTGGGTGAAAATCTACATCTTGACAAAGAAACAGATCGGGTTTCTTGTCCACACAGACTTTCTGTCTCCTGAACATCAGCTGGAGATGATTCTTGAAGAAGAGAGAATTATAAGAGGAGAGAGGAGACACTCCATATGATTCCTCCTCGTCTTTCTATGGCACTTAACACTTGAAGAACAAAGGAAACAGCATCGGACTGGGGAAGGGATCCTGACTGAAAGAGATTCAGCCAGTAAGTACACTGTAACATGCAATGAAAGAGACATTTGTTGTGAATTCACTTAGCTTAATAAATAAGGTGTTAGTTTTGCTTTACTTTTATTTTCTTGTAACCGGTTCTGACTTTTATGCCTCATTACTTGTAGTCACTTAAAATCTATCTTTCTGTAGTTAATAAACTTGTTTTACTGATTCATCTAAGTCAGTACGTTTGGATTGATGTGCTGGGTAAACTCCATTTGGGATAACAGATTTGTTGATATCATTTTCTATTAATAAAGCGACAAACTTTATATGAGCTTATATTGTCCAGGAGGGTACTGAGCAGTACAAGAGACACATTTCTGAGGAAAGTATGGGACTGCAAATTTGCTGGAGCTGCTCTACAGCATAATTAATAAGTGGCTGGCTATCGCACTCATACAATATAACTGGGAGTAACTTACATGCTGGAGGCTGTGTGTGAGTAGACCAGGCGTGGTAGCTCTCACAGAGAAGTGGTGTAAAAGGCACCCCAGATTGGAGAATTGAGGGGACACAGCTGTTCATCAGTCCAGATTGTACCCTGGTTAGTGTCACAGAGGGAAGGAGATGCTGGTCTCTGCCCAAGAGAGGTGATGGCAAAGGAACCTAGAGTGGATGCCTTTGGTAGACCACGGAGCAGGAAATACAGGTGTAGTTGCCCTGAACTGTGACACTCAAAATCTTTGAAAATCTTTGTGTGCTTTCCTTTTCATGCACATGCATAAATCCTGTTAGTCTGAACCATCACTAAAAGTGAATACACCAGTTTCTTTGTTTTCATATGCACAAATATGCATCTGAGCAGACAACAGAATCAATAAGTGCATACTCAAAATTAGCTGGCTGGGAACAGTAAACAGCTTCAGAAATTGGGAAAGCAATTTTTTTGCAGCAGGTAGCTATTTCCAAAAACAAGATTAAATTAATAGATGAGACAGTTCTTAGTTACCTGGAAATCCAAGTATCCTATCAGTAAAATAATCAATATTTCAGTACTGTGATGAAGTAAATATTTTCCTTACTAATAACTCCCGAGAGAGACATCGAACTCAGTTTCAGGGCTTAATCCTTAGTCCTGAGGGAGCAATGCAAAAACAGCGCTAAGCCATCTTTTTGCCATTCCTAGTTCTGGGGCCTACTGGGTGCTGAACCAGCTCCCAGAATTAATCGGAACAGCCACAGAGAGAATGCAAAGGGATGGGGGAATAAAAGAATCCCTTCTTACTCTCTGGCTTGTAGAGATTACATAAATGCTTGAAGTAACACATTAAAATATTCCACATCTATCCCCTATTTCTTTCTTTGACATCCTGGAAAAGTGTAGAAAGTATATAACAATAATATTTTCATAAATACGTGCATACATACATATAATATGAATATTTACATATTCAACATGAATACATACTCTCCTATTTAAATCCTGCAATTTCTCTTTTTCAGTTACCATTGCAGTGGTCTTACAATAGTTAGGAAGGCAGTTCTCATCCTTGAGCTTTTTTCAGTTCAGGTTGGTATCTGCATTTCACCTCCAAATTCCAGAACCTGAGCATGTCACTTCAGCAAGGTTCCTGAACTAGGCAGCAGCAAGAATCCTAAAGACTTCATCAGCTAGATCTCCTGCATGATGATTGCTCTACACTAGTGCTAAGCTGTTGTGCTGTCTGAAGCTTCACATTTCATAACTTGTCTATGTGAAAGGATTATGATCTGTAATTTATGGTATGTGGTCTTGCTGCTTTTGTGAGAGTGGAAAGAGGTTCTTTGGGCAAGACCATTGTTTCAGCCACATTATTCCTTCTCATAGATTCATAGACTCTAGGACTGGAAGGTACCTCGAGAGGTCATCGAGTCCAGTCCCCTGCCCTCATGGCAGGACCAAATA